>NC_087502.1:5054064-5086564 GCF_036417665.1 Passer domesticus | reverse complement strand
TTCCCACTGAACGATAATTATCACTAATCGCCCATTAATTAATTAATGAATTCCCACTGAACGATAATTATCACTAATCGCCCATTAATTAATTAATGAATTCGGTTTTTTGCCGGATTTTGGAGGAATTTTGGGGCCGTCACTCACCGACTCGTACTCGTACCAGACGGCGTCGGGGATGTAGGCCCGGATCACCTCCACGCCCTGCCGCGACACGGAACGTTCCGGAATGAACGGAGAGGAAGAGGAGCGGGAGGAAGGGGAGCGGGAAAAGCAAAAAGAGGAAGATGATGAAGAGGAAGGCAGAAGACGATGAGGAAGATGAGGAAGATGAAGAAGACAATGAAAAAGAACAGGAGGAAGATGAAGAAGCAAAATTATGAAGATGACAAATGATGAAGATGAAGATGAAGATGAAGATGACAGACGATGAAGATGAAGATGAAGATGACAAAGACAACAAGAAGAAGAACAGAATGAAGAAGGGCAAGAGGAAGATGAAGATGATGAAGAAGATCAGGAAGAAGACCATGAAAAAGAACAAGAGGAAGATGATGAAGATGATGAAGAAAAGGCAGAAGTCGATGAGGAAGATCAGGAAGATGAGGAAGATGAAGAAGAGAATGAAAAAGAAAAAGAACAGGAGGAAGATGAAGACAAAAATTATGAAGATGACAGATGATGAAGATGAAGATGACAGACGATGAAGATGAAGATGAAGATGATGATGAGGATGAAGATGACAAAGACAACAAGAAGAAGAACAGAATGAAGAGGAAGATGAAGAAGATGATGAAGAAGATCAGGAAGAAGACCATGAAAAAGAACAAGAGGAAGATGATGAAGACGATGAAGAAGAAGACAGAAGACGATGAGGAAGATGAGGGTGAAGAAGATGAGGAAGATCAGGAAGATGAAGAAGACAATGAAGAAGAACAGGAGGAAGATGAAGACAAAAATGATGAAGATGACAGATGATGAAGATGAAGATGAAGATGAAGATGAAGATTCAGATGACAAAGACAACAAGAAGAAGAACAGAATGAAGAGGAAGATGAAGAAGAAGATGAAGATCAGGAAGAAGACCATGAAAAAGAACAAGAGGAAGATGATGAAGAAGAAGACAGAAGAAGATGAGGAAGATGAGTATGAGGAAGATCAGGAAGATGAAGAAGACAATGAAAAAGAACAGGAGGAAGATGAAGACAAAAATGATGAAGATGACAGATGATGAAGATGAAGATGAAGATGACAAAGGCAACAAGAAGAAGAACAGAATGAAGAAGAGCAAGAGGAAGATGAAGAAGATGAAGATGAGGAAGAAGACCGCGAAAAAGAAAAAGAGGAAGATGAAGATCAAGAAGAAGAGGAAGACGATGAAGATGAAGATGAAGATGAAGATGAAGATGAAGATGAAGATGAAGATGAAGATGAAGATGAAGATGACAGAGCCGACAAGAAGAAGAAAATTAAGGATAAAAAAAGGAACAAGCAGACAAGGAAGAAGAGGAAGATGAAGGCAAAGAAGAAGAAGAAGAAGAAGATCATAAAAAGAAAAATAAGAAAGTGAAGAAGAAGAAAATGAAGACAAAGATGGAAGATGAAGAAAAAAAAGATGATGAAGACGAAGATCAAGAAGATGGAGAAGAAGACAAAGACATTGAAGAAGACGAAGGTGAAAACAAAAATGAAGAGGAAGATGAGGAGGAAGAGAAATATGAAGATGAAGAAGAGAAAATGAAGATGGAAGAGGAGGAGGAGGAAATAAGGAAGAAGAAGATGATGAAGAAGATGATGATGATGATGATGATGAAGATGACCATGAAAAATCCAAAATGAAGATGGAAGAGGAGGAGAAAAGAAGAAGATGATGAAGATGAAGAAAATGGAGAAGACGAAGATAAAAAAAGATGAAGAGGAAGATGAAGATGAAGAAGACAAGAAGAAGATGACGATGAAGAGGAAAAAGACAAAATGAAGATGAAGAGGAGAACAGGATGATGATGATGATGATGATGATGATGAAAATGATGAATAAAAATACATCGAAGAAGATGAAGACAAAAACAAAAATGAAAAAGAGGAAGATGAAGAGGAAGACAGGAGAGGAGGAAGATGAAGACAAAGAGGATGATGAAGAGCAAGAAGATGGAGAAGAAGAAAATGAAGAAGACAAAGATGAAGAGGAAGATGAAGAAGACAAGGAGAAGATGAAGAGGAAGATGAGGAAGATGAAGAAGATTTTCATTGAAAGCCAAAACTAGAGAGGAACCCCAGAGCTGAGGAAAAAAATGACCCAAAATTTGAATTTTTGGGATTTTTTGGAGAAATTTCATGCACAGGTTCCAGCACGGGGGCGATGAGGAGATGAGGGGAAAAGGAACAAAAAATTCAAATTTTGGGTTTTTAGGAGTAATTTCACCCACGGGTTCCAGCACGGGGGTGATGAGGGGGGAAAAGGACTCAAAAATTCAAATTTTGGGTTTTTGGAGAAATTTCACGCATGGGTTCCAGCACGGGGGCGATGAGGAGATGAGGGGAAAAGGAACAAAAAATTCAAATTTTGGGGTTTTAGGAGGAATTTCACCCACAGGTTCCAGCATTTGAGGGTGATGAGGGGATAAAAGGGGCCCAAAAATTGAAATTTTGGGTTTTTTGGAGGAATTTCACGCACGGGTTCCAGCACGGGGGTGATGAGGAGCCCCGCCCCCCACAGGAACTGCGCGTCCACGTCCCACGTGGCCTCATCGTCGTAGAACCTGCCGGGAATTAATTAATTAATGAGTGAGTTAACTGGGCTAATTAGGCTGAACTTAAGGCTTCAAGATCAAGATCCAAGTCAAGCTTAAGATTTGAGTCAAGATCAAGGTCCAAATCAAGGTCCAAGTCAAGCTTAAGGTCCAAGTTAAGGTCAGGATCAAGATCCAAGTCAAGGTCTGAGTAAGGGTCAAGATCCAAGTCAAGCTTAAGGTCCAAGTCAAGATCATGATCAAGATCCAAGTCAAGTTTAAGTTCCAAGTCAAGATCCAAGTCAAGGTCTAAGTAAGGGTCAAGATTCAAGTCAACCTTAAGGTCCAAGTCAAGATCATGGTCAAGATCCAAGTCAAGGTCCAAGTCAAGCTTAAGGTCCAAGTCAAGGTCCAATTCAGGCTTAAAGTCCGGGTTAAGATCATGGTCAAGATCCAAGTCAAGGTCAGGACCCAAATCAAGGACAAGACCTAAGCTAAGATCAAGACCAAGATCAAATCAAGGTCAAGATCCAAATCCAAATCAAGATTAAGATACAAGTCAAGGTCCAAGTCAAGCTTAAAGTCCAAGTCAAGGTCCAATTCAGGCTTAAAGTCCAAGTTAAGATCATGGTCAAGATCCAAGTCAAGGTCAGGACCCAAACCTAGGACAAGACCTGAGCCGAGACCAAGATCAAATCAAGGTCAAGATCCAAATCAAGATTAACACACAAGTCAAGGTCCAAGTCTAGCTTAAGGTCTAAGTCAAGCTTAAGGTCCAGGTAGGGATGCAAGCCAAGATCAGGGCCAAGAACCAAGTCCGTACCATGACCAAGATCCAAGTCAAGATCAGGACTCAAGTCAAGGCCAAGACCAAATCAAGGTCCAAGACCAGGATCAGGATCCAAGAAAAGATCAGGATCTTAGTCAAGGTCAAGATCAAAATCAAGATCTAGATCAAGCTAAAAATCAAAAACCAAGTCAAAATTGGGATCAAAGTCGAGATAAAGGCCGACACTCAAGTCAAGATCAAGATCAAGATCAAGATCAAGATACAAGTCAAGGTCCAAGTCAAGATCCAAGTCAAGGTCCAAGTCAAGCTTAAGGTCCAAGTCAAGATCCAATTCAGGCTTAAAGTCCGGGTTAAGATCATGGTCAAGATCCAAGTCACGGTCAGGACCCAAATCAAGGACAAGACCTGAGCCAAGATCAGGACCCAAATCAAGGACAAGGACAAGACCCAAGCCAAGACCAAGACCCAAATCCAAATGAAGATTAAGATCCAAGTCAAGGTCCAACTCAAGCTTAAAGTCCAAGTCAAGGTCAGGATCCAAATCAAGGACAAGACCTAAGCCAAGATCAAGACCAAGATCAAATCAAGGTCAAGATCCAAATCCAAATCAAGATTAAGATCCAGGTCAAGGTCCAAGTCAAGCTTAAGGTCTAAGTCAAGCTTAAGGTCCACGTAGGGACGCAAGCCAAGATCAGGGCCAAGAACCAAGTCAGTACCATGACCAAGATCCAAGTCAAGATCAGGACTCAAGTCAAGGCCAAGACCAAATCAAGGTCCAAGACCAGGATCAGGATCCAAGAAAAGATCAGGATCTTAGTCAAGGTCAAGATCAAAATCAAGATCTAAATCAAGCTAAAAATCAAAAACCAAGTCAAAATTGGGATGAAAGTCGAGATCAAGGTCGACACTCAAGTCAAGATCAAGATCAAGATCAAGGTCAAGCTCAAGATCCAAGTCAAGGACCAAGTCAAGCTTAAGGTCCAAGTCAAGATCTGAGTCAAGATGCAAGTCAAGATCAGGACCCAAATCAAGGCCAAGGTCAAGACCCCAGCCAAGATCAAGATCAAGATCAAACCAAGGTACAAGTCAAGATCGGGATCAAGGTCAAGATCAAGATATAAGTCAAGATGCAAGTCAAGCTTAAGATCTAAGTCAAGCTCAGCACCCAAATCAAGGCCAAGTCAAGATCAAATCAAGGTCCAAGTCAAAATCAGGATCAAGGTCAAGATCAAGATCAAGATCCAAGTCAAGATCCAAGTCAAGCTTAAGATCCAAGTCAAGATGCAAGTCAAGATCCAGGTTGATATCCGAGTCAAGATGCAAGTCAAGATCAGGATCAAGACACAAGTCAAGATCAGGACCCAAATCAGGGCTAAGGTCAAGACCCAAGCCAAGATCAAGATCAAGATCAAGATCAAATCAAGGTCCAAGTCAAGATTGGGATCAAGGTCAGACTCAAGATCAAGATCAAGATATAAGTCAAGGTCCAAGTCAAGCTTAAGGTCCAAGTCAAGCTTAAGATGCAAGTCAAGCTCAGGACCCAAATCAAGGCCAAGATCAAGACCAAGATCAAATAAAGGTCCAAGTCAAAATCAGGATCAAGGTCAAGATCAAGATCAAGATCCAAGTCAAGATCCCAGTCAAGCTTAAGGTCCAAGTCAAGATGCAAGTCAAGATCCAGGTTGATATCCGAGTCAAGATGCAAGTCAAGATCAGGATCAAGATGCAAGTCAAGATCAGGACCCCAGCCAAGATCAAGACCAAGATCAAACCAAGGTCCAAGTCAAGATCGGGATCCAAGTCAAGTCCGAGTCAAGCTTAAGGTCCAAGTCAAGCTTAAGATGCAAGTCAAGATCAGGACCCCAATCAAGGCCAACATCAAGACCCAAGCCAAGATCAAGTCAAGGTCAGGATCAAGGTCAAGATCCAAGTCAAGTCCAAGTCAAGCTTAAGGTCCAAGTCAAGACCAAGATCAAGATCCAAGTCATGATCAGGACTTAAATTAAGACCAAGGTCATGACCCAAGCCAAAACCAAGACCAAGACCAAGACCAAGACCAAGTCAAGGTCAAGACACAAATCAAGGCCAGGGTCAAGGTCCAAGGCAAGACCAAGACCAAGTTAAGCTCAAGGCGAAGGTCCAGGTACATTTCCAGGTGTGTGCCCGGGTGCGTCCCAGGTGTGCCCAGGTGTTTCCCAGCATTCCCACCAGTGCCCAGGTGTATCCCAGCTGTGCCCAGGTGTGCCCACGTGTGTGCCCAGGTGCACTGAGGTGTGTTCCAGGTGTGCCCCACCAATCCCAGCTGTGTGCAGCTGCTCCCAGGCGTGTCCCAGGTGCCCCCAGCTGTACCCAGGTGCGTGCCAGGTGTGTGCCCAGGTGTGCCCAGGTGTGTCCCACCATTCCCAGGTGTGTCCCGGTGACCCCAGGTGATTCCCGGGTGTGCCCAGTTGTGCCCAGGTGCCCCCAGGTGTGCCCAGGTGCCCCCAGGTGTGCCCAGGTGTGTCCCACCATTCCTAGGTGTGCCCAGGTGTGCCCAGGTGTGCCCAGGAGTGTGCCCAGGTGTGTCCCACTATTCCCAGGTGTGTCCTGGTGACCCCAGGTGATTCCCGGGTGTGCCCAGTTGTGCCCAGGTGCCCCCAGGTGTGCCCAGGTGCCCCCACGTGTGCCCAGGTGTGTCCCACCATTACTAGGTGTGCCCAGGTGTGCCCAGGTGTGCCCAGGAGTGTGCCCAGGTGTGTCCCACCATTCCTAGGTGTGCCCAGGTGTGCCCAGGTGTGCCCAGGTGCCCCCAGGTGTGCCCAGGTGTGCCCAGGTGCCCCCAGGTGTGTGCCCAGGTGTCCCCAGGTGTGTGCCCAGGTGCATTCCCAGTGCCCCCAGGTGTGCCCAGGTGTGTCCCACCATTCCTAGGTGTGCCCAGGTGTGTGCCCAGGTGCCCCCAGGTGCCCCCAGGTGTGCCCAGGTGCCCCCAGGTGTGCCCAGGTGTGCCCAGGTGCCCCCAGGTGCGCCCAGGTGCCCCCAGGTGCCCCCAGGTGCCCCCAGGTGTGCCCAGCTGTGCCCAGCTGTGTCCCAGGTGCCCCCAGGTGTGCCCAAGTGTGTGCCCAGCTATGCCCAGGTGCCCCCAGGTGCCCCCAGGTGTGCCCAGCTGTGTCCCAGGTGTGCCCAGGTGTGCCCAGGTGCCCCCAGGTGCCCCCAGGTGTGCCCAGGTGCCCCCAGGTGTGCCCAAGTGTGTGCCCAGCTACGCCCAGGTGCCCCCAGGTGTGCCCAGGTGCCCCCAGGTGCATTCCCAGGTGCCCCCAGGTGCCCGTGGGTGTGCCCAGGTGTGTCCCAGGTGTGTCCCCAGTGCCCCCAGGTGCATTCCCAGTGCCCCCAGGTGCATTCCCAGTCTCTCACTCGAGCAGCAGGGGCCGTGCCACGCCGTGCCCGCGGGCGCGGGCGCGCTGCAGCAGCGAGTACAGGTGTGGCAGCAGCCGGTACCGCGTGCCCAGGTGCGCCCGCGTCGAGTTCAGCAGCAGCGAGGCGGCGCCGAACGCGGCCGGGTCCTGCGGGCACCCACACAATTAACTCCATTATAATTAACTGCATTTATTTAATTTTAATCGGAATTTTAATCAAAATAATCAAATTCAATTCGGTTTGAAGAAACTTAATTTTAATTAATTTGATTTAAAATTTCTAATTTTATTTAATTTAATTCTAACTCATTGTAATCAATTTAATTTTTATTTCTAATGAATTTTGTTATATTTAATTTTAATTAAATTAATTTAAATCTAAATAAATTAATTTAATTGTAATCAATTTATTGTAATCAATTTAATTTTTATTTCTAATGCACTTTGTTCAATTGAATTTTAATTAAATGAATTTTAATCTAATTAATTAAATTAAATTAATTAATTGTAATCAATTTAATAGTAATCAATTTAATTTTTATTTCTAATGCATTTTATTCAATTGAATTTTAATTAAATGAATTTTAATCTAATTAATTAAATTAATGTAATTGTAATCAATTTAATTGTAACCAATTTACTGAAATCAATTCAATTTTAATTTCTAATTAATTTTATTCAATTTAATCTTAATTAAATTAATTGTAATCGAATCAATTAAATTAATTGTAATCAATGTAATTGTAACCAATTTATTGTAATAAATTTAATTTTTATTTCTAGTGCATTTTATTCAATTGAATTTTAATTAAATGAATTTTAATCTAATTAATTAAAATAATTTAATTGTAATCAATTTAATTGTAATCAATGTAATTTTTATTTCTAAAGCATTTTATTCAATTTAATTTTATCCAATTTAATGGCAATTGATGTGATTTTAATATATTTAATTTTAACCAATTTAATTTTAATTAATTTCGTTTTTATTTCTAATCACCTTTAATAATTTGACTTTAATTTAATTTTAATTAATGTCATGTTAATAAATTTCATTTTAATAAATTTAATTATAATTATTTAAATTTTTATACCTAATTTTAACTATTTCAATTTTAATTATTTGTAATCAATTTAATTTTTATTTTGAATTCAATTTTATTCAATTTAATGGCAAATAACTTGGTTTTAATGAATTAAATTTTAATCAATTGATTTTCAATTAATTTAATTTTTATGTATAACTAATTTTATTTAATTTTATTTTAAACAATTTAATTTTTATTTCTAATGAATTTTAATTAATTTTATTTTAATAAATTTATTTTTAATTAATGCTGCCTTTATTTAATTTTAATTAAATTTTTAAATGAATTTTAATTATTTCCATTTTAATGCATTTAATATTTATTACAACTGAGTTTTAAATAATTTCATTTTAATTCGTTTAACTTTAATTCACTTCATTTTAGTCATTTTAAATTTAATTATTTAACTTTAATCAATTTAATTTTAATTAGGGTTTTTTTTTTTTGCCTAATTAGTTACAATTCAGGATTTTTAACATTCAGAATTTCAGAAATGAGGGAATCGAGAAAAAGGAAAATTTCAATTTTTGGAGCTTCAGGATTTTATTTTAATTTAGAAATTCAGAATTTCAGATTTTATTTTAATTTCAAAATTCAGAATTTTAGATTTTATTTTAACTTAGAAATTCAGAATTTCAAGTTTTATTTTAATTTCGAAATTCGCAATTTTAGGATTGATTTTAATTTAGAAATTCGGAATATTACATTTTATTTTAATTTTTAAATTCTGAATTTTATATTTATATTTTTATTTTTATTTCAAAATTCTGTATTTTAGATTTTATTTAAATTTCAAAATTCAGAATTTTATGTTTTATTTTACTTTAGAAATTCAGAATTTTAGATTTTATTTTAATTTAGAAATTCAGAATTTTACATTTTATTTTAATTTCAAAACTCTGAATTTTATATTTTATTTTAATTTAGAAATTTGGAATTTCCAGTTTTATTTTAATTTCGAAATTCGCAATTTTAGATTTTATTCTAATTTTGAAATTCGGAATGTTATGTTTTATTTTATGTTTGATTTTAATATAGAAATTCAGAATTTTAGATTTTATTTTAATATAGAAATTCAGAATTTTACATTTGATTTTAATTTTGAAATTCACAATTTTAGATTTTATTTTAATTTAGAATTTCGGAATTTTAGATTTTATTCTAATTTCAAAATTTGGAATTTTAGGTTTATTTTAATTTAGAAATTCGGAATCTTAGATTTTATTTTAATTTAGAAATTTACGTTTTACTTTACTTTAGAAATTCAGAATTTTACATTTTATTTTAATTTCGAAATTCACAATTTTAGATTTTATTTTAATTTCCAAATTCTGAATTTTAGATTTTATTTAAAGTTCAAAATTCAGAATTTTAGGTTTTATTTTAATTTCAAAATTCAGAATTTTAGATTATATTTTAATTTAGAAATTCGGAATTTCAGATTGTATTTTAATTTCAAAATTCGCAATTTTAGGATTGATTTTAATTTAGAAATTCGTAATATTACATTTTATTTTAATTCCGAAATTCTGAATTTTATATTTATATTTTTATTTTTATTTCAAAATTCTGTATTTTAGATTTTATTTAAATTTCAAAATTCAGATTTTTATGTTTTATTCTACTTTAGAAATTCAGAATTTTAGATTTTATTTTAATTTAGAAATTCAGAATTTTACATTTTATTTTAATTTCAAAATTCAAAATTTTAGATTTTATTTTACTTTAGAAATTCAGAATTTCAGATTGTATTTTAATTTCGAAATTCACAATTTTAGGTTTGATTTTAATTTAGAAATTCGGAATATTACATTTTATTTTAATTCTGAAATTCTGAATTTTATATTTATATTTTTATTTTTATTTCAAAATTCTGTATTTTAGATTTTATTTAAATTTCAAAATTCAGAATTTTATGTTTTATTCTACTTTAGAAATTCAGAATTTCAAGTTTTATTTTTATTTCGAAATTCGCAATTTTAGGTTTGATTTTAATTTAGAAATTCGGAATATTACATTTTATTTTAATTTTGAAATTCTGAATTTTATATTTATATTTTTATTTTTATTTCAAAATTCAGTATTTTAGATTTTATTTGAATTTCAAAATTCGGAATTTTAAGTTTATTTTAATTTAGAAATTCGGAATTTTAGATTTTATTTTAATTTAGAAATTCAGAATTTTGCATTTTATTTTAATTTCAAAATTCTGAATTTTATATTTTATTTTAATTTAGAAATTTGGAATTTTAGAGTTCATTTTAATTCCAAAATTTGGAATTTCAGATTTTATTTTAATTTAGAAATTCAGAATTTTACATTTTATTTTAATTTAGAAATTCGGAATTTAAGATTATATTTTAATTTCAAAATTCGGAATTTCAGATTGTATTTTAATTTCGAAGTTCGCAATTTTGGATTTAATTTCCGTTTAGAAACGGGGCATTTGGGGCGTGTAGGAATTCCGATTCCGGGTCGTTCCGCACCGTTGCGGGCTGCAGGCCGTGGCTGCGCGCCAGCGGCAGGAAGGCGCCGAGCTGCAGCCAGCGGCGGCACAGCTCCTCCTGCGCGGGGGCCCCGCACAGCGCGCCGCCCGCCTGCACAAAGAATAAACAAAATTACATTAAATTTAATGAAACTCCAAAGAGAAAATTCAAAAATTTAAATAAATTTAAATAAATTTAAAAGGTAAAATCAAAATTGCAATGAGGAAATAAAATGAAATTAGAAATAAAATTAAAATGGAATTTGAAAACGAATTTGCGTTTAAAATTTGAATTTGAACATGAAATTGAAATTTAGAAATGAAATTGACATTTGAATTGAACTTAAAAAATAAAATTGAAATTGAGACACATTTAACTTGGAATTAAAATTGGAATCTGAAAATGAAATTGACGTTACCATTAAATATTAAAATTGAATTTGAAATTTGGCTTGACATTGATATTGACATAAAAATGGAATTTAAAAATAGAATTGACATTGGAATTTAAATTAAACTTGAAAAATGAAATTGAAATTGACATACACACTTAAATTAGAATTAAAATTGGAATTTGAAAATAAAATTGATGTTGACACCGACACTAAACTTAAAAAGTGAAATTGACATTAAAATATTGGGATTCAAAAATAAAATTGACATTGACATGAAAAAAAATTGAAATTGACATATGCATTTAAATTAAAATTAAAATTGGAATTTGAAAATAAAGTTGGCATTGAAATTTAAATTAATCTTTAAAAATGAAATTGAAATGACATATGCAGCTAAATTAAAATTAAAATTGGGATTTGCAAATAAAATTGACGTTCACACTGACTGAAATTGGAATTAAACAACAAAATTGAAATGTAAAAATAGAATTGACATTGACAATTAAAACTGGAATTTGAAAATAAAATTGACATTGACATTTAAATTAAATTTGAAAAATAAAATTGACATTGACACATGCATTTAAATTAGAATTAAAATTGGAATTGGAAAGTGAAATTGACTAAAATGTGAAATTGACATTAACATTAAATATTAAAATTTGAATTCAAAATTTGACTTGAAATTGACTTAGACATAAAAATTAAAATTGAAATTTAAAAATAGAATTGATATTGACAATTAAAATTGGAATTTTAAAATAAAATTGACATTGACATTTAAATTAAACTTAAAAAATAAAATTGAAATTGACATGCGCATTTAAATTAGAATTAAAATTGGAATTTGAAAATAAAATTGATGTTGACACTGAAACTGAAATAAAAAACTAAAATTGAAATTGGAATTAAATATTAAAATTTAAAAATAGAATTGACGTTGACATTGGAACTAAATTTGAAAAATAAAACTGAAATTGACATCTACATTTAAATGAGAATTAAAATTGGAATTTTAAAATAAAGTTGACATTGATATTTGAATTAAACTTAAAAATAAAATTGAAATTGATACACACATTTAAATTAGAATTAAAATTGGAATTTGAAAATGAAATTGACGCTGACACTAAAATGTGAAATTAACATTAAATATTAAAATTGAATTTAAAATATGACTTGACACTGATATTGACATGAAATTTAAAAATGGAATTTAAAAATAAAATTGAAATTGACGTATCCATTAAAATTCGAAATAAAATTGGAATTTGAAAATAAAGTTGATATTGACATTTGAATTAAACATTAAAAATGAATTTGAAATTGACACGCAGATTCAACTTAAAATTGGAATTTGAAAATAAAATTGCCACTGACACTAACACTAAAATTAAAAACTAAATTTGAAATTGACATTAAAATGAAATTGAAATTGGAATTATATAATAAAATTGAAATTTAAAAATAGAACTGACATTGACAATTAAAATTGGAATTTGAAAATAAAATTGACATTGACATTTCAATTAGAGTTAATTTTTTGAATTAAAATTTATATTAAAAATTTTGAAGGAAATTTTAAATAAAAATTGAAATGTAAAATTGAACATAAAGTTAAAATTTGAATGGAAAATTAAAATTTGAACAGAAAATTAGAATTAAAATTCAAAGTAAAATCGAAATTGAAAGGAAAAATTGAACATAAAATTAAAATTTAAATGGAAAATTAGAATCAAAATTCAAAGTAAAATCAAAATTGAAAGGAAAAATTGAACATAAAATTAAAATTTAAATGGAAAATTTAAATTTGAATGGAAAGTAGAATTAAATTTCAATGTAAAATCAAAATTGAAATGTAAAATTTAATGTAAAATTAAAATTTAAATTGAAAATTAAAATTTGGTTGGAAAATTAGAATTAAATAAAAATTGAAACGTAAAATTCAACATAAAATTAAAATCTGAGTGGAAAATTAAAATTTTAATGGGAAATTAGAATTAAAATTCAAATTAAAATAGAAATTGATTTGTAAAATTTAACATAAAATTAGAATTAAAATGAAAATCAAAATTGAAATGTAAAACTGAACATAAAATTAAAATTAGAATGGAAAATTAAAATTTAAAAGGAAAATTAGAATTAAAATAGAAATTGAAACGTGAAATTGAACATAATATTAATATTTGAACGGAAAATTAAAATTTGAGTGGAAAATTAGAATTAAAATTCAAAGTAAAATGAAAACTGAAATGCAAAATTAAAATATGTATGGAAAATCATAATTAAAATTAAAATTAAAATAAAAATTGAATTGTAAAATTGAACATAAAATTAAAATTTGAATGGAAAATTACTATTTAAATGGAAAATTAAATTCTGAAAGGAAAATTAGAACTAAAACTCAAATTAAAATCAAAATTGAAATGTAAAATTGAACATAAAATTAAAATAAAAATCGAAAATTAAAATTTGAATGGAAAATTAGAATTAAAATTGACTTTAAAATAGAAATTGACAAGTAAAATTGAACATAAAATTAAAATTTGAACGGAAAATTAGAATCAAAATTCTAAGTAAAATCAAAACTGAAATGCGAAATTTAACATAAAATTAAATGGAAAATGAAAATTTGAATGGAAAATGAGAATAAAAATTCAAATTAAAATCAAAATTGAAATGCAAAATTGAACGAAAAATTAAAATTGGAATGGAAAATCAGAACAAAAATTGAAATTAAAAATGGAAATAAAAACGGATCTGGATGAATTGTGATTTGGGGTCAGTCCCCGTGTCTCACGTAGGGCATGCCGAGCAGGCCGGCGCGCAGCACCGCGGGCACGGCCTGGCGCAGCCGCGGCCAGGAGGCGGCGCCGGGCCCCAGCCAGAGCCCCCCGAGGCGCCCCGAGCCCGCGAAGGAGCCGCCCTGCAGCAGCAGCGGCCGCCGCCCCGACAGCGCCCGCAGCGCCCTGCGGGACAGGGAAAGGGAAATAAAAAAATTTTATATATATATGTGTAACTGGTGTTAATTTTATATATAACACGTGCTCAAATAGGTAAATGAACGAAATATTAAATATATATATAGGAAATATAGAAAATATTAAAAATATATGTGAGGCATATAAAATAGATAAATATATAAAATACATAAAATAATCTAAAATAATATATATATATAACATGTGTAAAAATAGATAAATGTATGAAATATTAAATATATATATAGGAAATATAGAAAACATTAAAAATATATGTGAAGCATATAAAATAGATACATATATAAAATACATATAAAATAATGTAAAATAATATATACCTAACAGGTGTTAAAATAGATAAATGTATGAAATATTAAATATATATATAGGAAATAAAGAAAATATTAAAATATATGTGAAGCATGTAGAATAGATAAATATATAAAATATATAAAATAATGTAAAATAATATATACCTAACAGGTGTTAAAATAGAAAAATGTATGAAATATTAAATATATATATAGGAAATATATAAAATATTAAAAATACATGTGAAGCATATAGAATAGATAAATGTGTAAAATATATAAAATAATCTAAAATAATATATATATAACGTGTAAAATAGATAAATGTATGAAATATTAAATATATATATAGGAAATATAGAAAATATTAAAAATATATGTGAAGCATATAAAATAGATAAATATATAAAATATATAAAATAATGTAAAATAATATATATATATAACGTGTAAAAATAGATAAATGTATGAAATATTAAATATATATATATATAGGAAATATATAAAATATTAAAAATATATGTGAAGCATATAAAATAGATACATATATAAAATATATAAAATAATCTAAAATTATATATATATATATAACATGTGTAAAAATAGATAAATGTATGAAATACTACATATATATATAGGAAATATATAAAATATTAAAAATATATGTGAAACATATAAAATAATGTAAAATAATATATACCTAACAGGTGTTAAAATAGATAAATGTATGAAATATTAAATATATATATAGGAAATATATAAAATATTAAAAATATATGTGAAGCATATAGAATAGATAAATATATAAAATACATAAAATAATGTAAAATAATATATACCTAACAGGTGTAAAAATAGATAAATGTATGAAATATTAAATGTATATATAGGAAATATATAAAATATTAAAAATATATGTGAAGCATGTAAAATAAATATATAAAATATATAAAATAATGTAAAATAATATATACCTAACAGGTGTTAAAATAGATAAATGTATGAAATATTAAATATATATATAGGTAATATAGAAAATATTAAAAATATATGTGAAGCATATAGAATAGATAAATATATAAAATATATAAAATAATGTAAAATAATATATACCTAACAGGTGTTAAAATAGATAAATGTATGAAATATTAAATATATATATAGGAAATACAGAAAATATTAAAAATACATGTGAAGCATATAAAATAGATAAATATATAAAATATATAAATAATGTAAAATAATATATACCTAACAGGTGTTAAAATAGATAAATGTATGAAATATTAAATATATATATATAGGAAATATATAAAATATTAAAAATACATGTGAAGCATATAGAATAGATAAATATATAAAATATATAAAATAATCTAAAATAATATATACCTAACAGGTGTTAAAATAGATAAATGTATGAAATATTAAATATATATATAGGAAATATAGAAAATATTAAAAATATATAAGAAGCATATAAAATCGATAAATATATAAAATATATAAAATAATCTAAAATAATATATATATAACGTGTAAAAATAGATAAATGTATGAAATATTAAATATATATATAGGAAATATAGAAAATATTAAAAATATATGTGAAGCATATAGAATAGATAAATATTTAAAATATATAAAATAATGTAAAATAATATATACCTAACAGGTGTTAAAATAGATAAATGTATGAAATATTAAATATATATATAGGAAATATAGAAAATATTAAAAATATATGTGAAGCATATAGAATAGATAAATATATAAAATATATAAAATAATGTAAAATAATATATACCTAACAGGTGTTAAAATAGATAAATGTATGAAATATTAAATATATATATAGGAAATACAGAAAATATTAAAAATATATGTGAAGCATATAGAATAGATAAATATATAAAATATATAAAATAATGTAAAATAATATATACCTAACAGGTGTTAAAATAGATAAATGTATGAAATATTAAATATATATATAGGAAATACAGAAAATATTAAAAATACATGTGAAGCATATAGAATAGATAAATATATAAAATATATAAAATAATGTAAAATAATATATACCTAACAGGTGTTAAAATAGATAAATGTATGAAATATTAAATATATATATGTAGGAAATCTATAAAATATTAAAAATACATGTGAAGCATATAAAATAGATAAATATATAAAATATATAAAATAATGTAAAATAACATATATATATAACGTGTAAAAATAGATAAATGTATGAAATATTAAATATATATATATAGGAAATATAGAAAATATTAAAAATACATGTGAAGCATATAAAATAGATAAATATATAAAATATATAAAATAAGGTAAAATAATATATACCTAACAGGTGTTAAAATAGATAAATGGATGGAGTATTAAATGTATATATAGGAAATATAGAAAATATTAAAAATACATGTGAAGCATATAAAATAGATACATATATAAAATATATAAAATAATGTAAAATAATATATACCTAACAGGTGTTAAAATAGATAAATGTATGAAATATTAAATGTATATATAGGAAATACAGAAAATATTAAAAATATATGTGAAGCATATAAAATAGATAAATATATAAAATATATAAAATAAGGTAAAATAATATATACCTAACAGGTGTTAAAATAGATAAATGTATGAAATATTAAATATATATATAGGAAATATAGAAAATATTAAAAATACATGTGAAGCATATAAAATAGATACATATATAAAATATATAAAATAATGTAAAATAATATATATATATAACATGTGTAAAAATAGATAAATGTATGAAATATTAAATATATATATAGGAAATATAGAAAATATTAAAAATATATGTGAAGCATATAAAATAGATACATATATAAAATACATAAAATAATGTAAAATAATATATACCTAACAGGTGTTAAAATAGATAAATGTATGAAATATTAAATATATATATAGGAAATACAGAAAATATTAAAAATACATGTGAAGCATATAGAATAGATAAATATATAAAATATATAAAATAATGTAAAATAATATATACCTAACAGGTGTAAAAATAGATAAATGTATGAAATATTAAATATATATATAGGAAATATAGAAAATATTAAAAATACATGTGAAGCATATAGAATAGATAAATATATAAAATATATAAAATAATGTAAAATAATATATACCTAACAGGTGTAAAAATAGATAAATGTATGAAATATTAAATATATATATAGGAAATATAGAAAATATTAAAAATACATGTGAAGCATATAGAATAGATAAATATATAAAATATATAAAATAATGTAAAATAATATATACCTAACAGGTGTAAAAATAGATAGATGTATGAAATATTAAATATATATATAGGAAATATAGAAAATATTAAAAATACATGTGAAGCATATAGAATAGATAAATATATAAAATATATAAAATAATGTAAAATAATATATATATAACATGTGTAAAAATAGATAAATGTATGAAATATTAAATATATATTTAAATATATATATAAAATAAATATAAATATATAAAATATTAAAAATATATGAGAAGTATATAAAATAGATAAATATGCAAAATACTTAAATAGATAAAATATATATAATAATCTAAAATAATATATATAAAACGTGTTAAAAATAGGTAAATGAATGAAATATTAAATATATATAGGAAATATATAAAATGTTAAAAATACATGTGAAGTATATAAAATATATAAATAGGTAAAATATATTATTACATGTTTTATATAAAATATATAAAACAATCTAAAAAAATAGATATAACGTGTTAAAATAGATAAATGGATGGAGTATTAAATATATATAGGAAATATATAAAATATTAAAAATATATGCAGTGGTCAGTCAGTGGTCAGTGGTCACTGTGGTCAGTTGGTCAGTGGTCACTGTGGTCAGTGGTCAGTGGTCACTGTGGTCACTCTCAGTGGTCAGTGGTCACTCAGTGGTCAGTGGTCACTCACCGGCGCGTGGCCGCGGCCATGGCGTGCCCGTACAGGTTGTGCTCTCACGGTCACTGTGGTCACTCTCAGTGGTCAGTCAGAGGTTAATGGTCACTGTGGTCAGTTGGTCAGTGGTCACTCAGTGGTCAGTGGTCACTCAGTGGTCAGTGGTCACTCACCGGCGCGTGGCCGCGGCCATGGCGTGCCCGTACAGGTTGTGCTCTCACGGTCACTGTGGTCACTCTCAGTGGTCAGTCAGTGGTCAGTGGTCACTCAGTGGTCACTCCCAGTGGTCAGTGGTCACTCAGTGGTCACTCAGTGGTCACTCAGTGGTCACTCCCAGTGGTCAGTGGTCACTCGGTGGTCACTCACCGGCGCGTGGCCGCGGCCATGGCGTGCCCGTACAGGTTGTGCTCTCACGGTCACTGTGGTCACTCTCAGTGGTCAGTCAGAGGTCAGTGGTCACTCAGTGGTCACTCCCAGTGGTCAGTGGTCACTCAGTGGTCAGTGGTCACTCAGTGGTCACTCCCAGTGGTCAGTGGTCACTCAGTGGTCACTCGGTGGTCACTCAGTGGTCACTCCCAGTGGTCAGTGGTCACTCAGTGGTCACTCAGTGGTCACTCAGTGGTCACTCCCAGTGGTCAGTGGTCACTCAGTGGTCAGTGGTCACTCAGTGGTCACTCCCAGTGGTCAGTGGTCACTCAGTGGTCACTCGGTGGTCACTCACCGGCGCGTGGCCGCGGCCATGGCGTGCCCGTACAGGTTGTGCTCTCACGGTCACTGTGGTCACTCTCAGTGGTCAGTCAGTGGTCAGTCAGTGGTCACTGTGGTCAGTTGGTCAGTGGTCAGTGGTCACTCAGTGGTCAGTGGTCACTCAGTGGTCAGTGGTCACTCACCGGCGCGTGGCCGCGGCCATGGCGTGCCCGTACAGGTTGTGCTCTCACGGTCACTGAGGTCACTCTCAGTGGTCAGTCAGTGGTCAGTGGTCACTCTCATTGGTCAGTGGTCACTCAGTGGTCACTCGGTGGTCACTCACCGGCGTGTGGCCGCGGCCATGGCGTGCCCGTACAGGCTGTGCTCTCACAGTCACTGTGGTCACTCTCAGTGGTCAGTCAGTGGTCACTGTGGTCACTCTCGTTGGTCAGTGGTCAGTGGTCACTCAGTGGTCAGTGGTCAGTGGTCAGTCAGTGGTCAGTGGTCACTGTGGTCACTCTCGTTGGTCAGTGGTCAGTGGTCAGTGGTCAGTCAGTGGTCAGTGGTCACTGTGGTCACTCTCGTTGGTCAGTGGTCACTCAGTGGTCACTCAGTGGTCACTCAGTGGTCACTGTGGTCAGTGGTCAGTCAGTGGTCACTCAGTGGTCACTCACCGGCGCGTGGCCGCGGCCATGGCGTGCCCGTACAGGTTGTGCTCTCACGGTCACTGTGGTCACTCTCAGTGGTCACTCAGTGGTCACTGTGGTCAGTCAGTGGTCACTCAGTGGTCAGTGGTCACTCAGTGGTCACTCAGCGGTCACTCACCAGCGCGTGGCCGCGGCCATGGCGTGCCCGTACAGGTTGTGCTCTCACGGTCACTGTGGTCAGTTGGTCAGTGGTCAGTCAGTGGTCAGTGGTCAGTGGTCACTCAGTGGTCACTCAGTGATCACTCAGCGGTCACTCACCGGCGCGTGGCCGCGGCCATGGCGTGCCCGTACAGGTTGTGCTCTCACGGTCACTGTGGTCACTCTCAGTGGTCAGTCAGTGGTCAGTGGTCAGTCAGTGGTCACTCTCAGTGGTCAGTGGTCACTCAGTGGTCAGTGGTCAGTCAGTGGTCACTCTCAGTGGTCAGTGGTCACTCAGTGGTCAGTGGTCAGTCAGTGGTCACTCAGTGGTCACTCAGTGGTCACTCACCGGCGCGTGGCCGCGGCCATGGCGTGCCCGTACAGGCTGTGCTCTCACAGTCACTGTGGTCACTCTCAGTGGTCAGTCAGTGGTCACTTAGTGGTCAGTGGTCACTCAGTGGTCACTCAGCGGTCACTCACCGGCGCGTGGCCGCGGCCATGGCGTGCCCGTACAGGTTGTGGACGTCGTAGTGGCGCCCCCAGGCGTGGACGGCGTCCGGGCAGAGCGAGCGGCGGAAGAGCGGCCGGTCAAGCACGGCTGGGGCGATTAACGAGATAATTAGGGAATTAATTAATGACCCGAGTATTGAATTATGTTTATCTAAATATTCAATTAACCATGCAATTGTTTAAATGATTAATTAGCCCGTGGGTAATTGGATGTTATGGGCTGTGTAATGGCCGGTCAGCCACGGCTGGGGGAATTAATGAGCTAATTTGGTAATTAATGATCCAATTATTTAATAATACTTGTTTAACAAATAAATTAACTATCCATTTATTTAATTATTTAATTAGCCAATATGTAATTGGATATTACATATTGCATAATTGCCGGTCAGCCACAGCTGGGGGAGAAACAGGTAATTAATTATTTATATTAGGCAATTAATTAATGATCCAATTTTTTATTAATCGCTTATCTAATTAACCAATCACAAATATTTAATTGATTTATTCGCCAATTAATTAATGATTAAATAATTATCCTAAAGGCTAATCAATTCATTCCCCATTATTTAATAGTTAATTTACCATTTACTTAATTTCATTATTTCATTCAATAATAAATAAAAAATAAAATGTAAATAGAAATTAAAAAAGAAAATTAAATAAAAATAAAAATTACAATGAAAATTAAAACAAAAATTAAAAAAATAAGTAAAAATTAAAATAAAAATATAAATTAAAAACACAATAATAAAGAAAGTGAAATAAAAAAGAAAGTAAAAGGAAAATAAAAATGAAAATAAAAATAAAAATAAAAATAAAAATTGGAATTAAAAAATAAAAATAAAATAGAAAATAAAAATTTAAATAAAAATTGAAAAAATAAAAGTAAAAATAAAAATAAAAATGAAAATTAAATAAAAATGAAAATAAAAATTAAAATGAAAAATAAACAAAATTAATAAAAACTAAAATTCAATAAAAATAAAAATAGAAATGGAAATAAAAAATTAAAATAGAATAAAAATAAAAATAGAATAAAAATAAAAATTTAAAATGAGAAAATGGAAATGGAAATAAAAATACAAGTAAAAAGGAAATAAAAATAAAAATTAAAATTAAAATGGAAATAAGAATGAACTTAAATAAAAATAATAATGAAAATAAAAGTAAAAATAAAAAAGAAAATTAAATAAAAATAAAAATAAAAATGAAAATAAAACTAATAAATAGAAATAGAAATAAAAATGTAAAGAAAAAGACAAAGAAAAAAGAAATAAAAATGTCAATAAAAATGTAAATAAAGATAAAAATTAAAATTAAAAAATAAAATAAAATAAAATAAAATAAAATAAAATAAAATAAAATAAAATAAAATAAAATAAAATAAAATAAAATAAAATAAAACAAAATAAAATGAAACTAAGTGGGCGCGGCGCTGCTGACCGGGGCTGTACGGGGGGAAGTTCCATCGGTTGTCGGCGCAGCCGCGCTCGGAGCCGGGCACGAAACTCACGGGGCCGTTCCTGTCCTGGAAGCACAGAACCACCCAAACCCGGGCTGCAATTTGCATCTCATTGGAATATTTAATGGCCAGCCCTTGCGGGGCCGGTCCTGTCCTGCGAGCACAGAACCACCCAAACCCGGGCTGGACATTTGCATCTCATTTGAATATCATTTGAATATTCCAATATTGGTAATTTTGGGGTGAATTTGGGGGGAGTGAGGGGGTGATTTTGGGGTGAAATCGGGGGATTTTGGGGTGAATTTGGGAGTGTTTTAGGGGTGAATTTGTGGGTGAATTTGTGGTGAGTTTGGGGGTGATGGGGGGTGATTTTGGGGTGATTTCGGTGTGAATTTGTGTTTGATTTGTGGGTGACTTTGGTGTGAAATCGGGGGTGATTCGTGGTGAGTTTGGGGGTGATTTGTGTGTGATTTTGGGGTGATGTCAGTGTGAATTTGTGTGTGATTTGGGGGTGATTTTGGTGTGAAATCAGAGGATTTTGGTGTGATTTTGTGGGTGGTATCGTGGTGAATTTGTGTGTGATTTTGGTGTGAAAACGGGGGTGATTTGTGGTGATTTTGGGGGTGATTTCGGTGTGAATTCGGGTGTTTTTGGTGTGAATTTGTGTGTGATTTGTGTGTGATTTGTGGGTTATTTTGTGGGTGATATTGGGGTGATTTCGGTGTGAATTTGTGTGTGATTTTAGGGGTGATTTTGGTGTGAATTTGGGGGTGAGTTCGGGGGTGATTTCGGTGTGGTTTTGGGGTGATTCCAGTGTGAATTCGGGTGTTTTCAGTGTGAATTTGTGTGTGATTTTGGGGGTGAATTCGGTGTTAATTTGTGTGTGATTTGTGTGTGATTTTTTGGGTGATTCCGGTGTGAATTCAGGTGTGTGATTTGTGGGTGATTTTGTGAGTGATTGGGGGTGATTTTGTGTGTGATTTGTGGGTGATTTCGGTGGTGATTTTGGTGTGAATTTGTGGGTGATTGGGGGTGATTTCGGTGTGAATTTGTGTGTGATTCCGGTGTGAATTCGGGGGTGATTTTGTGGATGATTTCGGTGTGAATTCGGGTGTGATTTTGGGGTGAATTTGTGTGCGATTTTGGGGGTGATTTGTGTGTGGTTTTGGGGTGAATCCGGTGTGAATTCGGGGGTGATTTGTGGTGATTTTGGGGTGAATTCGGTGTGAATTTTTGTGTGATTTTGGTGTGAATTTGTGTGTGATTTGTGTGTGATTTTGGGGTGATTCCGGTGTGAATTCGGGCATGATTTGTGTGTGATTTGTGTGTGATTTGTGTGTGATTTTGGGGTGATTTCGGTGTGAATTTGTGTGTGAATTTGTGTGTGATTGTGGTGTGATTTTGTGTGTGATTTGTGTGTGATTTGTGTGTGATTCCGGTGTGAATTTGGGCATGATTTGTGTGTGATTTCAGTGTGAATTAGTGTGTGATTTGTGGTGATTTCGGTGTGATTTGTGTGTGAATTTGTGTGTGATTTGTGTGTGATTTTGGGGTGATTTTGGTGTGATTTTGTGTGTGATGTGTGTGCGATTTTGGGGTGATTTTGGTGTGAATTCAGGGGTGACTTGTTTGTGATTTGGTGGTGATTTCAGTGAGAATTTGTGTGTGATTTGTGGTGAATTTGGGGGTAATTGGGGGTGAGTTTGGGGTGATTCCAGTGTGAATTCGGCTGTGAATTTGGGGGTGATTTCGGTGCGAATTCGGGCGTTTTCAGTGTGAATTTGTGTGTGATTTGTGGGTGATTTGTGGGTGATTTGTGGGTGATTTTGGTGTGAATTTGTGGGTGATTTCGGTGTGAGTTCGGGGGTGATTTGTGTGTGGTTTTGGGGTGATTTCGGTGTGAATTTGTGTGTGATTTGTGTGTGATTCCGGTGTGAATTCGGGTGTGAATTCGGGGGTGATTTTGGGGTGAACTTGTGTGCGATTTTGGGGGTGATTTGTGTGTGGTTTTGGGGTGAATCCGGTGTGAATTCGGGGGTGATTTGTGGTGATTTTGGGGTGAATTCGGTGTGAATTTTTGTGTGATTTTGGTGTGAATTTGTGTGTGATTTGTGTGTGATTTTGGGGTGATTCCGGTGTGAATTCGGGCATGATTTGTGTGTGATTTGTGTGTGATTTGTGTGTGATTTTGGGGTGATTTCGGTGTGAATTTGTGTGTGAATTTGTGTGTGATTGTGGTGTGATTTTGTGTGTGATTTGTGTGTGATTTGTGTGTGATTCCGGTGTGAATTTGGGCATGATTTGTGTGTGATTTCAGTGTGAATTAGTGTGTGATTTGTGGTGATTTCGGTGTGATTTGTGTGTGAATTTGTGTGTGATTTGTGTGTGATTTTGGGGTGATTTTGGTGTGATTTTGTGTGTGATGTGTGTGCGATTTTGGGGTGATTTTGGTGTGAATTCAGGGGTGACTTGTTTGTGATTTGGTGGTGATTTCAGTGAGAATTTGTGTGTGATTTGTGGTGAATTTGGGGGTAATTGGGGGTGAGTTTGGGGTGATTCCAGTGTGAATTCGGCTGTGAATTTGGGGGTGATTTCGGTGCGAATTCGGGCGTTTTCAGTGTGAATTTGTGTGTGATTTGTGGGTGATTTGTGGGTGATTTGTGGGTGATTTTGGTGTGAATTTGTGGGTGATTTCGGTGTGAGTTCGGGGGTGATTTGTGTGTGGTTTTGGGGTGATTTCGGTGTGAATTTGTGTGTGATTTGTGTGTGATTCCGGTGTGAATTCGGGTGTGAATTCGGGGGTGATTTTGGGGTGATTCCGGTGTGAATTCGGGGGTGATTTTGGGGTGAATTTGTGTGTGATTTGTGGGTGAATTTGCGTGTGATTTGTGGGTGATTTTGGGGGTGATTTTGGTGCGAAATCGGGGGATTTTGGTGTGAGTTTGTGTGTGATTTTGAGGTGATTTCGATGTGAATTTGTGTGTGATTTTGGTGTGATTTTGCGTGTGATTTGTGGGTGAATTTGTGTGTGATTTGGGGGTGATTCCGATGTGAATTCCGGTGTGATTTGTGGTGATTTTGGGGTGAATTCGGTGTGAATTTTTGTGTGATTTTGGTGTGAATTTGTGTGTGATTTGTGTGTGATTTGTGTGTGATTTTGGGGTGATTCCGGTGTGAATTCGGGCATGATTTGTGTGTGATTTGTGTGTGAATTCGTGTGTGATTTGTGTGTGATTTTGGGGTGATTTCGGTGTGAATTTGTGTGTGAATTTGTGTGTGATTGTGGTGTGATTTTGTGTGTGAATTGTGTGTGATTTGTGTGTGATTCCGGTGTGAATTCGGGCATGATTTGTGTGTGATTTCAGTGTGAATTAGTTTGTGATTTGTGGTGATTTCGGTGTGATTTGTGTGTGATTTGTGTGTGATTTTGGGGTGATTCCGGTGTGAATTCGGGCATGATTTTTGTGTGATTTGTGTGTGAATTCGTGTGTGATTTGTGTGTGATTTTGGGGTGATTTTGGGGTGATTTCGGTGTGAATTTGTGTGTGATTGTGGTGTGATTTTGTGTGTGATTTGTGTGTGATTCCGGTGTGAATTCGGGCATGATTTGTGTGTGATTTCAGTGTGAATTAGTTTGTGATTTGTGGTGATTTCGGTGTGATTTGTGGGTGAATTTGTGTGTGATTTGTCGGTGAATTCGTGTGTGATTTGTGTGTGGTTTTGGGGTGATTTCGGTGTGAATTTGTGTGTGATTTGTGGTGAATTTGGGGGTGATTGGGGGTGAGTTTGGGGTGATTCCAGTGTGAATTCGGCTGGGAATTTGGGGGTGATTTCGGTGCGAATTCGGGCGTTTTCAGTGTGAATTTGTGTGTGATTTGTGCATGACTTCGGTGCGAATTAGGCTGTGAATTTGGGTGTGATTTGTGTGTGATTTTGTGTGTGATTTTGGTGTGAATTTGTGGGTGATTTGGGGTGAGTTCGGGGGTGATTTGTGTGTGGTTTTGGGGTGATTTCGGTGTGATATTTGTGTGTCATTTGTGTGTGATTCCGGTGTGAATTCGGGGGTGAATTCGGGTGTGTGATTTTGGGGGTGATTTGTGTGTGGTTTTGGGGTGATTTCGGTGTGAATTTGTGTGTGATTTGTGTGTGATTCCGGTGTGAATTTGTGTGTGATTTTGGGGTGATTTCGTTGTGAATTCGGGTGTGATTTTGGGGTGAATTTTTGTGCGATTTGTGGGTGATTTTGGTGGTGATTTGTGTGTGGTTTTGGGGTGATTTCGGTGTGAATTCGGGTGTTTTTGGTGTGATTTTGTGTGTGATTTGTGTGTGATTTTTTGGGTGATTTCGGTGTGAATTTGTGTGTGATTTTGGGGTAATTCCGGTGCGAATTCGGGGGTGATTTTGGTGGCGATTTCGGTGCGAATTTGGGTGTGATATATGGTGATTTTGGGGTGATTTCGGTATGAATTTGTGGGTGATTTTGGGGTGAATTTGGGGATTAATTTGTGGCGATTTTGGGGTGATTTCAGTGTGAATTTGTGTGTGATTTTGTGGGTGATTTTGGGGTGAATTTGCGTGTGATTTGTGGGTGATTTTGGGGGTGATTTTGGTGCGAAATCGGGGGATTTTGGTGTGAGTTTGTGTGTGATTTGTGTGTGATTTTGAGGTGATTTCGATGTGAATTTGTGTGTGATTTTGGTGTGATTTTGCGTGTGATTTGTGGGTGAATTTGTGTGTGATTTGGGGGTGATTTTGGGGTGATTCCGATGTGAATTCGGGTGTGATTTGTGGTGATTTTGGGGTGAATTCGGTGTGAATTTTTATGTGATTTTGGTGTGAATTTGTGTGTGGTTTGGGGGTGATTCTGGTGTGAGTTTGGGTGTGTTTTGTGTGTGATTTTGGGGTGATTTCGGTGTGAATTTGTGTGTGATTTTTTGGGTGATTTCGGTGTGATTTTGTGTGTGATTTTGGTGTGATTCCGGTGCGAATTCGGGTGTGATTTGTGTGTGATTTGGGGGTGATTCTGGTGTGAGTTTGGGTGTGATTTGTGTGTGATTTTGGGGCGATTCCGGTGTGAATTCGGGTGTGAATTCGGGGTTGATTTCGGGGTGATTCCGGTGCGAATTCGGGTGTGATTTGTGTGTGATTTTTTTCGTGATTCCGGTGTGATTTGGTGGCGATTTTGGGGCAATTCCGGTGTGAATTCGGGGTTGATTCCAGGGTGATTCTGGTGCGAATTGCGGCGCTTTTGGCTCACCAGGCTGAGCCCGTCGAAGGGCACGCTGCCGTGGAAGCGCCGCAGCTCCTGCTCCCACCACTGCCGGCAGGGGGCGCTGCTGAAGTCCGGGAACTGCGCCCGCCCCGGCCGCGCCTGATTAACGGAGCCGTTAATTAACCGGGTAATTAGCCGGCTAATTAACCCCTTAGTCAGGCAATCTAACTGTTAACCACACCGCCGCTCGGTGGTCAGTAATTAATTCTTGTCCCGCCGTCGCCAGGGGCCTTTAATTAGTAAACTGCCTTGACAATTAATGTCAGAAGCTCTTAATTCCCTCCCCAATTAACATCACGGATTATTAATTAATTACTTCTCTACTTATAGCTGGTGGTTACTAATTAATTCCCTCTGCCATTAGCTATTAACAGGGGGTTATTAATTAATTCCCTCTCCAGTTCACATGTTAATTCCCTGGCCAATTAACACCGGGGGCTATTAATTAATGAATTACCTCTCCATTCATCACTGGTGGTCATTAATTAATTCCCTTTCCTATTAGCCTCAGGGACTAATAATTAATTCATTCTCCTATTAGCTTTGGGGACTATTAATTCCCTCCCTAATTAGCACAGGGGGCTGTTAATTAATTCTCTCTCCCATTAACACCAGGGGCCATTAATTAATAAATTACCTCTCCACTTAGAGCTGGTGGTTATCAATTAATTCCCTCTCCAATTAGCATGGAGGCTATTAATCAATTCCATCTCCAATTAGCATAGAGGCTATTAATTAATTCCCTCTCCAATTCACATGTGAGGCTATTAATTAATTCTCTCTCCAATTAGCATAGGGGCTAATAATTAATTAATTCCCACTCCAATTAATAGGGCTATTAATTTTCTCCCCAATCAGCTCCAGAATTATTTAATTAATTAATTACCCCTCTACTTATAGCTGCTGGTTATTAATTAATTCCCTCTCCCACCATCACGGGGGGGGGGGGGGGGGGCGTCATTAATTAGTAAACTCCTTTCACAATTAACACCAGGGGCCATTAATTAATTAATTAATTATTTCTCCACTTAGAGCTGGTGGTTATTAATTAATTCCCTGCACAATTAGTATGGAAGCTACTAATTAATTCTCTTTCAATTCACATGTGAGGCTATTAATTAATTCCCTCTCCAATTAATGCCAGGGGCTATTAATTAGTTAGTTACCTCTCCACTCAGAGCTGTTGGTTATTAATTAATTCCCTTTCTTAGCAGCACGGGGGCTATTAATCAATTCCCTCTCCAATTAGCATGGAGGCTATTAATCAATTCCCTCTCCAATTAGGATAGAGGCTATTAATTAATTCCCTCTCCAATTTGCATAGAGGATATTAATCAATTCCCTCTCCAATTAGCATGGAGGCTATTAATCAATTCCCTCTCCAATTAGCAAGGGGGCTAATAATTAATTATTAATAATAAATAATTAAAATTTAAAATTAATAACAATAAATAATAAATAATAAATAATAAATAATAAATAATAAATATTGAATAATAAATATTGAATAATAAATATTAAATAATAGATATTAAATAATAATAAATAATAAATAATAAATAATAAATACTTAATAATTAATAATTAATAATTAATTCCCTCTCCAACTAATAAGGCTATTAATTTTCTCCCCAATTAACTCCAGAATTAATTAATTAATTAATTGCCTCTCCAGCTAGAGCTGCTGGTTATTCACTAATTCCCTCTCCGCCCATCACCGGTGCCATTAACTATTTATTAATTATTTATTAATAATTTATTAATTATTTATTAATTATTAATTTCCCATCTCCCCGAGCACCGGGAGCAATTAAGGCGTTAATGACCTGCCCAATTAGCGGCGTGGCGCCGTCGGAGGGGCGTTGACCCAGACGCGCTGCCGGGAGCCCCTCTGGAAGGTTCCGTAGGCGCCGCCGTCGGGCAGCGGCCCCGCCCCGATGGCCGCCTCCTGCAAACGCCAAAAACGGGGAAAAAACACAAAATTCACCACGGTTTGGGCAAAAAAATGAAAACATCCAAGAATTTCCATGGTTTTACCCCAAATTTTGGGATTTTTTCCCAAAAAAATTGTGGAAAAATCACAGATTTTCCAGTTTTTTACCGCAAAAAATTCAATTTTTTTCACATTTTTGCCCCAAAAAACAGTGAAAAAATTTCCATGTTTTCCCTCCCAAAAATGGTGAAAAAATTTCAAAATTTCTGTATTTTCACTCAAAAATTGTGAAAAAATACCGAATTTTCCAGTTTTTTACCCCAAAAAAGGTGAAAAAATTCAAATTTTTGCACATTTTTACCCCCAAAAAATGGTGAAAAATATTCTAAAATGTGAAGTTTTTTACCAAAAAAAGGTGGAAAAATTCAAATTTTTTCACATTTGTCCTCAAAAATGGTGAAAATATTTCCACATTTTCCCTCCCAAAAATGGTGAAAAAATTTCAGTATTTCTGTATTTCCTCCCAGAAATTGTGAAAAAATACCAAATTTTCCAGTTTTTTACCAAAAAAAATGTGAAAAAATCCAAATTTTTTCACATTTCCTCTCAAAAAATGGTGGAAATATTTCCACGGTTTCCCTCCCAAAAATGTTGAAAAAAATTCCAAAATTTCACCTTTTTTACCCCAAAAAAGGTGAAAAAATTCAATTTTTTTTCATGTTTCCCCTCAAAAAATGGTGAAACTCTTTCCACATTTTCCCTCCCAAAAATACTGCAAAAAATCCCAAATTTCCTGTTTTTTTTACCACAAAAATGGTGAAAAAATTCAAATTGTTTTCACGTTTCCCCTCAAAAAATGGTGAAAATATTTCCATCTTTTCCCTCCTAAAAATGGTGAAGAAATTACAAAATTTGAAGTTTTTTACCCAAAAAAAGGTAAAAATTCATTTTTTTCACATTTTTACCCCCCAAAAATGGTGAAAATATTTCCACATTTTCTCTCCCAAAAATGGTGAAAAAATTCAATTTTTTTCACATTTTCCCTGAAAAATGGTGAAAATATTTCCACGTTTTCCCTCCCAAAAATGGTGAAAAAATCCAAAAAATGAAGTTTTTTACCCCCAAAAAAGGTAAAAAAAATTCAAATTTTTTCACATTTTACCCCCTAAAAAAGATTGAAAATATTTCCACGTTCTCCCTCCCAAATATGCTGAAAAAAATCAAAAATTTTCCAGTTTTTTAATACAAAAAAACGGTGGAAAAATTCAAATTTTTTCACGCTTCCTCTCAAAAAATGGTGAAAATATTTCCACCTTTTCCCTCCCAAAAAAGCTGAAAAAATTCCAAAATTTCTGTATTTCCCCTCCAAAAATTGTGAAAACTTCCAAATTTTCTAGTTTTTTACTGCAAAAAAGTGAAAATTTTCGAATTTTTTCACATTTTCCCAAAAAAAGTGTGAAAATATTTCCACGTTTCCGTCCTAAAAATGGTGAAAAAATCCCAAAACTGAATTTTTTTACCTCAAAAAACGTTAAAAATACAAATTTTTTTCACATTTTTACCCCTCAAAAATGGTGAAACTATTTCCACATTTTCCCTCCCAAAAATGGTGAAAAAATTTCAATATTTCTGTATTTCCTCCCAGAAACTGTGAAAAAATATCAGATTTTCCAGTTTTTTACCAAAAAAAAGTGAAAAAAATTCAAATTTTTTCACATTTTTACCCCCCAAAAAAGTGGTGAAAATATTTCCATGTTTTACCTGCCCAAAAATGCTGAAAAAACCACAGATTTTCCATTTTTTTACCACAAAAAGGTGAAAAAATTCAAATTTTTTCACATTTTTACCCCTCAAAAAACAGTGAAAACATTTCCACGTTTTCCCTCACAAAAATGGTGAAAAAATTTCAAAATTTCTGTATTTCCTCCCAAAGTGTGAAAAAATACAAAATTTTCCAGTTTTTTACCCCAAAAAAGGTGAAAAAATTCAAATTTTTGCACATTTTTACCCCCAAAAAATGGTGAAAAGATTCCAAAATTTGAAGTTTTTTACCACACAAAAAGGTGAAAAAATTCAATTTTTTTTCACATTTTCGTTCAAAAAACGGTGAAAATATTTCCACCTTTTGCCTCCCAAAAATTGTGAAAAAAATTCCAAATTTTCCAGTTTTTCCCCCCAAAAAAGTGAAAAAATTCGAATTTTTTCATGTTTTCCTTCTAAAAAATGGTGAAAAAATCCCAAAATTTTTGGGACTTTTTTTTTTGCACAAGAATGTGAAAATTTGGGATTTTTTTCATCATTTTTTGGGGGGAAACGCAGAAAATTTGGGGATTTTCCACCATTTTTTGGGAGAAACGTGGAAATTTTGGTGCTTTTTTCTCCCTTTCTTGGGGGGGAAACATGAAAAATCCCAAAATTTCAATTTTTTACCCCCAAAAAGGTGGAAAATCCCAAAATTTTCACTTTTTCCCTCCCAAAAAAAGAGTGGAAAAATCCTAAAATTTCAGAATTCTCCTCCCCAAAAATGGGGGAAAAAATCCAAAATTTTCTCTGTTTTCCAAATCCAAAATTTACAGTTTTTTCCCCCCAAAAAAGGTGAAAAAAATTTCTGAAATTTCCACATTTTTCCCTAAAAAATGGCTTAAAAATTCCAACATTTTGTGATTTTTTTTCACAATTTTTTTATAAGAAAACACAAAAATTTTGGATTTTTTCCCCCAAATTTCCCACATTTTTCCCAAAAAAAGTGAAAAAAATTTCACAAAATTTCCAATTTTCCCTCCCAAAAAATATCAAAAATCCCAAATTTTCAGTGTTTTCCAATCCCAAAATTTCGACTTTTTTTCCAAAAAATGGTGAAAAATCCCCAATTTTCTGCTTTTTCCCCCTCGAAAAATGGTGGAAAAATTCCAAAAATTTCCACATTTTTCTCAAAAAAAGGATGGAAAACCCCCAAAATTTTGTGGGGTTTTTTTTCACCTTTTTTGATGCAAAAAGTGGAAATTCTGGGATTTTTCCATGGTTCTTTTGGGTAAAAATGTGGAAATTTTGGGGAGAAATGCTGAAATTTTAGTATTTGTCCACTTTTTTGTAGAAAATGTGGAAATTTTGGGATTTTTTCCACCATTTTGGGACGGAAAATGTGAAAATATTGGAATTTTTTACTGTTTTTTTGCAGGAAAATACAAAAATTTTGAATTTTCCCACAATTTTTGGGGGAAAACGTGGAAATTTTAGATTTTCTCCACCATTTTAGGTAGAAAAATGGGCAAAAATTTTGGAATTTTTTCACTGTTTTTGGCGGGAAAATGAAAAAAATTCTGATTTTTTTCACCATTTTTTGCAAAAAAACCTCAGAAATTTTCAATTTTTTAAAACTTTTTTTTTAGAGAAAATGTGGAAAATCCCAAAATTTCCCCATTTTTCCCCCAGAAAAGGTGAAAAATCCCAAAATTTCCCCATTTTCCCCCAGAAAAGGTGAAAAATCCCAAAATTTCCACTTTTTTCCCCAAAAAATGGTGGAAAAGCCCCAATTTTCTGCATTTTTCTCCCCAAAAAAGGTGAAAAAAATCCCAAATTTTGGACATTTTTCCCCTTAAAAAGAGCAAAAAATC
>NC_087502.1:3383388-3522288 GCF_036417665.1 Passer domesticus | reverse complement strand
GTCCATTCCCAAACCTCCTCTGGATGGAGGAGAAGGCTGCGAGGAAGTGGAAGATGCCCCAGGACACTGAGGCAGGTGAGGTGGAAGTCAGTGCCCCTTTCCCCCGCCCTTCTGCTCCATCCCCCATCCCAGCATAGCCCCTGGCTGCCAATGCCGTTCTGCTGGGGATGGACTGGGAGGATCTCCTTCTCCTTCCCTCTGGCACGGAGGCAAATCCCTTCCTCTCCTTGTCATTCTCCCGCAGACAAGGAGCTGAGGATGGAGAGCAGGGAGGACAAATCCCCACGGCAGAACCTCGTGGACAAGGCCTTTTTAGTGGCTCCACAGCACAGGAATCCAGTGGGGAGGAAAAGCCCCGGAGATCCCGCAGGAGGAGGGGCTCCAAACCCAGCCCAGGATGCTCCGAGAAGGAAAGACCCAGCCTGTGCCAGGAAGGCAGCCAGAGATCTGGCCAGAGCTCTGAGGTGGTGGTCAATGAGCAGCTTGACGATGGCAAGAAGCCCCACCGGTGCTTGGAGTGTGGGAAGAGTTTTCCCGCGAGCTCCCACCTGATAATCCACCAGAGGATCCACACCGGGGAAAGGCCCTACGAGTGTGGGGAATGTGGGAAGGGCTTCAGAGACACCTCGGACCTGATCCGCCACCAGAGGATTCACACTGGGGAACACCCCTACGAGTGTGGGGAATGTGGGCAGAGATTCAGCATCAGCTCCTACCTGATCGTCCACCAGAGGACCCACACTGATGAATGGCCCTATACATGTGGAGAATGTGGGAAAGGCTTCAGGAAGAGCGGCCACCTGAATCGCCACCAGATGACCCACACTGGGATACGACCCTACGTGTGTGGGGAATGTGGGAAGGGCTTCTGTGACAGCTCTGGCCTGATCATCCATCAGACCATGCACACGGGGGAATGCCCCTACATGTGCTCTGAATGTGGGAAGAGCTTCAGCCGGAGCTCCAAACTGATTGTCCACCAGGGGAACCACACTGGGGAGAAGCCCTAACAGAGTCCCAAGTGTGGGAAGCGCTTCTCCCAGAACTCTACTGTGAACCAGCACCAAGGGAGGCAGCAGTAAGGGAAGCCCTACAAGTGCCCCGTGTGCAGGAAGAGCTTTGAGCGCTGCTCCAACTCCATCCCCCACTGGAGGACCCCCATTGGATGGTCCATGATGACCCTCGTTGGGCAGAGACTTGGTGATCCATGGTCCTGGTGATCCCTGTTAGAAAGACACCTGGATGGGGGTCTGCACATCTTCCTGGCTTCCCTTGGACACTTGGACACAGCCAGAGAAAAATGCATTGGGATGCAAACCGACATCAGAATTTCGTAGGGGACAGTACAGTTTTTTACTTTTGACCCCAAAAATATCTCACCTTTTGCATCCAATCATTTCTTCAGGTGGCATCAAGGATGGTATTGGAGGTCTTTTCCAACCTAAATCATTCCATGATTCTAATTCTCCCTGGGCCAGAGACATCTTTCATAGCCAAATGGTGATGGACTGGGACACAAAACCAGGATTTGGAGACAATGGCGTAGAAATTCCTCTAGAAAAGGTCCATTCTACCCACCCAGGCACATGGATACTCAGCCAGCATGGACACATAAATCCTGTTATTTTGCCCTTGATTTTCTTTCACTTTTCTTCATCCCTTCACCCAACACTGGGGTAGAAATAAGACATTTAACTAAGACACGGATGGTGACATTGGGGAACATGGTGGGGATGGGGCTGGGGACATGGACAAGGACATGGGTGCGGACATGGCTGTGGATGGCGATATTGGGCATGGGGGGGGTGTCACAGGTATAGATGGTGACATGGGGCTATATGGGCATGGATGAGGACATGGGGGATGTGGCCATGGGTGGTGACAAGTGGCCTAGAGGACAAGTCCATGGGTTGACATGTCCATGCCATGAGATGTCCCATGACCAAGGACAGCACATCCCCACCACCACCACGATACTGTCCCCTTCATGCTCCCATTTATTCCCTGCTCCTCCCCTGGCTGTGACACCTCCCTTGCAGGATGTCCCCATGTCCTGGTGACCCGTGTCCCTCAGCCACTCCCAGTGGCTCCAGCAGCAGCCAGAGCCCATCCTCAGCACGCAGGATCAGCTCGGGCTTGCGGCGTGGGGGTGGCCTCGCCGTGTCCCTCCGCAGCACAAACCGGGACAGTGTCAGTGCCACTGCCACCTTCATCTCAGCCATGGCAAAGCTCTGCCCGATGCAGTTCCTGCCACCACATCCCCACTGTCAGTGTCACCCCACTGTGAACCCAGCCAGGGATGGGGGTGGCACTTGGGGACACTCCTGTCCCCACTCCACCACATACCTGGGGCCAGCAGAGAAGGGGATGAAGGACGACGGGGACCGTCCCTTGCTGTTCTCCAGGCTGAACCTCAGAGGGTTGAACACCTGGGGTGACACCAACACAGTCACACCGAGGGGACACAGCTGTCACCATCATGGTGACAAGGACACCTCATAGGGTGGCCCTACCTCAGGCTCAGGCCAGAGGTCTGGGTTGTGGTGGGTCCCGTAGATGCTCATCAGGCAGATGACTCCTGGTGGGATGGGAATGGCCACTTTAGGGACAGCAGATGAGGGTGGCTGGTGACACTGGGGACACCCTGGCCGTGCCATATCCTTGGGGATGACACGGCCATCACGCAGGGGGATGTCCTCAGTGCAGCACTGGGACACAGCAGTGACAGGAGGGTGCAGCCGCAGGCTGTCCTTGATGCACGTGGTGGTGAAGGGCAGCTGGGACAGGTCCTCCCTGGGGACAAAGTTGGGGCGGCACTGTGTCCCCGAGCCACGTGACTGGGGGTGGCCCTGGGGACATCTCACCATTCAATGTCCGCAGTGTCCCGGCCAGCGAGGAGCTCCTAGACCTCCTGGCGGCATCGCTCCTGGTGCTCAGGGTGGCCAGCCAGGTTGTAGAAGAGCCATGCCAGGCCACTAGCCGTGGTGTCATGGCCTGTGGGGACATTGGGTGAGTGAGGGGACACTGGAGTGGCTCCTCCCCAGTGGTGCCTGGGAGCTCGTGCTCACCCTCAAACATGATGGTGTCAGCCTCAGCTGCAATGTCCTCGTCCGACAGGGTGTGGCCTTTCTCGTCCTGTGGGGACGAGATGAGCCATGGGCCACTTGGGGCCACCGGTCCACAGTCAAATCCCATCCATGGCCACCACTCTTCCCCCATGGCCACCACCCTACAGGCACCACCATGCCACTGGCCATCAGCTCTATGGTCAATGCTGCCCATGGCCATCACTGTTCCCCTGTGGCCACCAGTCTATGTCCCAGCTCCCCATGGCCACCAGCATCCTCCTGGCCTCCATGGCCAACCCTTCCATGGCACCACCATCCCCTTGACCACCATCCCCCCATGGCCACCACCCTATGGTCACCATCATCTCCCCATGGCCACAGCCACCCTCTTGAGCACTTCCATTTCTCCATGGCCACTATCATCCCCCATCCCCTCATGGCCACCAAAGGACGAGGGTTGGGGGACGACCAGAGGCTGGACATGGTGACACCTTTGGGTGGCCTTGGGGAACCTCAAGGAAAGGTTGGTGGCCACTGTGGGGTAGCATTTGGCCTGGCCATGGTGACACCTCTGGGACCTGTGGACTTGGGTTGGTGGCCACTGCCTGGGCACTGCCAGGTCTCTGTGCCAGGTGCAGTGACAGCCATGGGTGGCCCTGGGGACCCGTCTGATGTCCCATGTCCTCCCTGAGGCACTGAGGAGTGGCCAGAGTGGGGTGGAAGAAGCGCAGGACAGGCAGCCAGGGAAGTCTCCCCCAGAGGCAGCCATGACGGTACTGGGCCACCAAGGTGTCCACCTGCTGTAGGGCTTCCTCCGTGCTCTGGCCCTGGGGACAACAGGACATGTGTGTCACTGGGGGCACAGATAGGCTTGGGGACATGTGTATCCTCAGGATACTGCCAGCCTTGGGGACATGTGTGTCTGTCCCCACTGTCCCCTCGCAGGTGCTAACATCCTCTCCCTACTGTTCCCTTGCTAGTGCCACCACCCCAACCTCATCATCCCCCCAAGTGTCACCATCCCATTGTTTTAGTCCCCTCAGAGGTGCCACCACCCAACTGTTCATTTGCATGTGCCTCCACCCCTGTCCCCGCTGTCCCCGCAGGGGCCACCCACTGTCCCTTCACCATGCCACTGTGTCCCAGCAACCAATTGTGCCAGGGCAGGATGGGGAACTTGTTCAGCTGGTGACAAGTGGCCCGGAATCGGGTGACAGCCACCAGCGCATCCCAGAGCCACCGCAGCAGCAGGGCCACCACAAAGGTGCCCAGGGCCACCGCGCCCAGGGAACCTAGTGCCATGGCCACCGCCATGGAACCGCTCCTGGGGACAGGCTGGGGACAGGGCAAGGGGCGGGCATGGGCGGTGTCACCGCGGGATCACGTGGCGCCGCGCTGGGTGTCACCGGATCCGCCTTTTGTCGTAATGCACGTTCTGGTGGCAGCGTCCTCTGACACGTCCTGATGGCATCTTGTGCTGACATGTCCTGGTCCTGCGTCCCCACATGTGTATCCTGGTGGCATCGTGTTCCCCCCCGCCGCTTGTAATGTCCCCGTCTCCCTGTGTGTGTCCCTGTCCCCCCTTCCCTCTGTGTATCACCATCCCCCACCTGTGTGTCCCTATCCCTCTGCACCTGTCCCTGTCCACTTTCCCCGTTGTCGTGTGTTCCTGTCCCGTCCTAGTGTCCCCGTCCCCATCTCCTGCGTGTGACCCTGTTCCTTTCCGTGTGTCCCTGTCCCTCTCTGTATGTCCCCTGCCTCCCGCCCCTGGCGGGACCAAAGTTCCCGAGGTCCTGGGGCCGTATCCTGTGGGATATTCACGTGTCCCACAGCATGTCCCCGTGTCCCATAGGATGTTCCCATGGCTGTTTCTTGCACTGAGCTTCTCCCCTGTGCCAGCACAGAGAGGGACACCCCATGACACCCCACAGCACCCCACGACACTTTGACCTCTGGTTTTGTCTTTTCTCCTTGGTTTGGTGGGCACCTCTGGCACAATCCTCTAGTACAAGTGGAGGTGGTTCATTAACTGATCTCAGAGTGCAGAAACAACACTGAGGGGATTTCAGTATTGATCAAAAGAAATGCACCTTTTATTGACTGCCCACAGCAAATGCCATAGAAGGGTTAAAAAAGAGATAAAATATAAAGACAGAGAGAGAGAGAGACAGAGATAGAGAGAGACAAAGAGAGGGTATAGCTACCAAACTTAGAGATTAAATCCTCGTGGTCCAGGTCGATGGAAATTCACCTTGTGACATCAGGGAGAATCTCAAAGTCCTGGTTAACTCAGGTATTGTATTTGTGTTTCCCCCAGACAAGGAAGGAATGATGAATCTGACTCCATGTTCTCAGAAGGCTAATTGATTATTTTATGATACTATATTACATTAAAAGAATGGTATATTAAACTATACTAAAGCATATAGAAAGGATACTTACAGAAGGCTAAAACGATAATCATGGAACTTGTAACTCCCACCAGAGTCTGACACAGCTTGGCCCTGATTTGCCAATAAGTCAAAACAATTCAGAGCAAAAACCCATGAAACAATCACCTGTTGGTAAACAATCTCCAACCACATTCCACATGAGCAAAACAGAGGAGAAGCAAATTAGATAATCATTGCTTTCATTCTTCTCTGAGGCTTCTCAGCTTCCCTGGAGAAAAATCCTGGGCAAAGGGATTTTTCAGAAAATGTGAATGTGACACTCAGGGGTCTATTATAGTCCTTTGCCAAGGGGGGGAACAGGTAATTCTCTTGAAATTGCTGAGGGGGAACAGGTACAATGAAGAGTAAGTCTGTTGAAACCATCGAGGGGGAACGGGTCATGTTCTCAGCAGTGAGTGAGAGTCATTGTTTTCTTGACCCAACGACCACACCTGGCACATCTCCCTTCAGTTTGGTCAGCTCCCCGTGTTAGAATCATAGGGGTCTCAGTCCTTGGGAGGGAGGGCTGCAATCTCTTTCTGTCATGGTGGTAGAGAAGCAGATGAAGGGTTTTCCATGGGGAATCACCAACGTTACCCCTGAAAGTTCATTTGGCCAAGAGGTGGGGAAATTCATGGGCTATTGCCAAGAAGCAGGTGCAAGCATATAGGGAGAGTTGCTCCTTTGCCAGCCCCCTGCTAGAAGCAGTCACTGTAAACACAGCTGTGCACAATCACTTGGGCAGCATCCACCTCAGCCAGGCCAGAACTCCAGTCAGGGTCCTCGGGGTCCCAGTCTCTGTCCTTGCAACAGTCGTGAGGAAAATGAGGGAAAGTTCAGACCATCTCTTACAAGGTCCCACGGCCCCAAAGGGGCCTCTGGATTATCCAAGACCCCAGAGTGTCACAGGGCTCCTGTGATCCCATCAGTCCCTGCAGTGTCACCATGTTCCCATGAGTCCCTCTAGTGTCACAAAGTCCCCATGAATCCCTGCAGTGTCACAATGTTCCCAGGAGGCCCTGCAGTGTCACAGAGGAGCAGCACTGGAGTGGGCACAGCACCAGGGGAGGTTTGGCAGCATTCCACTCTCTGTGACACCACAGCAGTGGAAGCCACAATGTTCCCCTCTCTCTGACACTACAGGTGTGGCAGTACCATCTCCCCCTCTTTGTGAGACCACAGCAGTGGCAATTCCAACATTCCCTTCTTTGACACCACAAGGGTGGCAGCTCCAAAATTCCACTCTTTATGACCCCACATCAATGGATGCCCCAGTGTTCCCTTCTCTGTCACACCAGAGCAGTAGCAGTGCCAGCATTCCACTCTCTGTGACACCACAGTGGTGGCAATCCTGACCTTCCCCTCTCTGTGACACCACAGCAGTTACAGCCCCAGCGTTCCCCTCTCTGTGACAACACAGCTGTGGCACCCCTAGTTCCCCTGCCTGTGACACCAGAGGTGGCACCCCCAGTGCTCCCCTCTGTCTGACACCAACACAGTGGCAAACCAAACATTTTCCTCTCTATGAGAAGATAGTAGTGGCAGCCCCAAGGTTCCAATCTCTCTGACACTGCAGCAGTGGCAGTCCCAGTGTTCCACTGTGTGACACCACAGCAATCACAACCCCAACTTTCCCCTTTTTGTGACACTGCAGCTGTGGAAGCCCCAAGTCCCTGTCTCTGTGGAACTGCCGCAGTGGCAGCCCCAGTGTCTCTCCCTCTCTGACAAAACAGTGGTGGCAGCCCCAAAGTTCCCCTCTCTGTGACACTGCAGGGGTGGCCATCCAAAGTTCTACTCTCTATGACAGCACAACAAGTGGCAGTTCCAACATTCCCCTCTCTGTGACACCTCAACATCTGCAGCCCCAGTGTTCCCCTGTGAGTGACATGACAGCAGTGGCAATACCAATGTCCCCTTGTCTATGACACCAAAGAGGTTGTAACCCCAACGTTCCCCTCTCTGTGACACTACAGTAGTGGAACCCTCAGCGTTTTCCTCTCTATGACAGCATTGCATTGGCAGCCCCAACACCCCCCTCTGTATGACACTGCAGGGGTGGCAGCCCCAAATGTTCCCCTCTTTGTGACAGCACAGCAGTGGCAACCCCAGTGTTCCCTTCTATGACACCACAGCAGCAGCCACCCCAACTTTCTCCTCTCTGTGACACCACAGGGGTGGCAGTCCTATTGTCCTGGTCTCTGTGACACCACAGTGGTTTGTGCCCAAACGTTCCCCTCTCTGTGACACTGCAGCTGTGGCAGCAGCACTGGAACAGAAGCAGCAGCCATGAAACAGCAGGGGAGCAGGGGAGGAGCAGAGATGGAGCTCTGGAACAGTGGGAGATGAGCAGTGCTGGAGCAGTGCTGGACAAGCAGAGGAACTGTGCTGGAACATCCTGAGAGCAGCACTGGAGCAGCTTTTGAGCAGCAGTGGAGTACCCATGGAAAAGGTGGAACAGTGGTGGAACAGGAACCACAGACATGAACAGTGGTGGCACACTGGTGGCACATTGGTTACACATAGGTGGCACATTGCTGGCACGTTGCTGGCACATTGGCTACAAATATGTGGCACAATGGTGGTGCACTGGTGGCACACTTGGTGGCACATTGGTGGCACATTGGTGGCACATTGGTGTCACATAGGTGGCACACTGGTGGCACATTGGAGGCACACTGGTGGCACAGGCCCCACGACCGTGGAGCAGCACAGGAGATGCCGACGCTGCGGGACACAGAGCGGCTCTGAGCGCTTTGTCCTGCAGGGACTGGCTCTGCACACCAGAGCGATCCCAGCAGGCTGACCCAGAGCGGGGACAGAAGCAGGAATTGCTGCTGGGCTCTGGAAGGCACAGATGGAGAATATTGAATGGTGACCTGGAGGTTTGATCCTGCTCATTGTGGCCGCTTTTGGGGTGCCAGGACCGTTCCAGTCGATCTGAAGTCATGAACTCAGGATATACTCAGGACAAAAGCAATCAAACTGCCTTCTTTACTGCAGGGAAGCATAGCTTGGGAGAAGTTTCATGATTTCTGATTTAGGAAGCAAACTGGGTGAATTATTGACCTGTGGTATGTTCTAGTCCTGGAACAATTCCCAAAGTGCTGGGATTTGGCGTTAAAAAGGAGCAATGTGCCTCATCACCAGGATATTGCACACATGGAGTAAACAGCTATTTGTGGTCATTACGATCCAGAAAACAAATGGATATCTTTCCCTGATTTCACTCTTCCTTCCTCTCTCTCTGGGATGAGGCATCCAAAACTCCCTGCACGTCTGCTTTCCAGAATCTGCTCCTCTGGAGTTGGGATGGGACAAATGAGCAGTGGGAAGAGGGAGGAAAATGGACCATTCAAACTGCAAACTCTGTTCTTTTAGTTTCTGCATTTCCTGTGTTTAGAAACTGTCATGTGTTCAACTCTCAGACCAACTCCCACATTTCTCTCTTTTGCCCTGGCAGAAAACCTTCCTTTGGCCCTATTTAGCATCTGACCCTCGGAAACACCTCAGTGCAGATGCTTTTTGGTTGGTTTTGCTAACAGATGATGAGAAAATCAGCGCAAGGGGAGAGATGAGGGAGAGGGCAGAAACAGTTCCTTTCTTTTCTCTTCCAGGTGCAAAGTCTCCTGTGCGGGTTGTGCTGCAGCCAGAGACTTCCCAGGCCAAGGGCTGAGGGAAGCAATTCAGCTGAGGCAGCTGAGACATCTCCTCCCTGCTTTGCAGCCCTGGGGCTGGCAGGGGACACAGCTGCCCCCCGTGCACCCCACACAGCCCCTGGAATGGGGGATTCTTCCTGCCTCTGCCAGATGCTCCTTCTCCATCCCTGGCCTGGCTGCTCCTGCTCTGAGCTCCCTGCCATGGTCATTGCTGGGGCTGGGGAGCAGGAGGGAGGAGCTCAGCACCAACCTGGGAGGTGCCAGCGGGGTCAGAGATGTGTGGAGGTGACAGTGACACTATGATGGGATGTGCAGATGGGCACAGGGACAAGAGAACACCTCTGGGGGAAACCTCTTCAAAATTTGGGGGATTTTTGTTTGCAAAATACATATAGACATGGATACACAGACACACAGTGTGACTTTGCTGAAAGGGTTTATTGATTATTGATTATTGAGGAGAAATGGCCCAGGGCTCACAGGTGATCAGAGGGTTCCTCCAGGGATGATCATCTCCTCATGCCACCAGAGGGGATCGGGACACCGGTGTCCCCACAGCTTCCAATCCTAAAAGACAAACCCCAGAACGTGACTCTGGAGTACACTGGGCCATGGATGGACTTTGTCCCCACCCCTGTCCCTGCAGGCATGGCTCACCTAGGCATCCAGAGAGGCAGCCAGGCGCTTCACACGCAGATCCAGCAGCTTTCCAGGCAGAGGGGGCTGGGGACAAAGGCAGCGTTAGAGACCCACTGGGGGCACAGGGCTGGACTGGGAGGCAGGGGAGAGCAGGGGGGCCTTGGGGAAGGGGCTGCAGGAGCAATGGGGTGCAGGAGCTGCTGTGCTCCTGCCCAGAAGCACTGGGCACCTGGCCAAGAGGCACAGCTGGGGCAGGGGCTGCGTCCTGGCTCATCCAGGGGGTCCTGGGGTGACAGGGACGGGAATGCAGCAGGGGCCCTGGGCAAAGGCTTCCCTGGCGAGGAGCCGTGGAGCAGGGCATTGTCTGTGCTGTCAGTAGGGGTGCACTGGGCTGTGCTGGGACAGACTGGGATGGGCTGGGCTGTGGTGGCCATGCAAGGGGAGGGTCTGACACTCACCTCCCGGAGATCATCTTGGGTTCCTTCCAGGAGTGCCTGGAAAGGAGAACAAAGGCTTGGTCTGGACGGGAACTTGTGGGGCTGGGGTGGGACACGGGTGCAGGGAGCAGGGCCCAGGCAGAGGGATGGGAATTCAGGGCCTCCAGGGAAATCTGCTGGAGGTGGGGGGAGACCCAAAGATACTGATCTGGGGTCAACTGAGGGCCCATGAGACAGGGCTGGGGGCGTGGAAGGAGCAGGGTGTGAGGTACAGGGGAAGAGAAAGGAATTGCAGTGCAGGGGCATGGGAGTGCAAGAGAGGAGCTTGGTGGGGACAGAAGAATGAGGATGGGTAGGGACAAAAGCAACAGGAGTGAGAGATGGTGTGGGAGTGGGGAGTGAGTCGGGGAATTGTACAGGGGGACCCTCCTGCATTGGAGAGGAAGAAATGCAAAGGACTGAGGGGAAACATGGAAGGAAAGGCCTCAGGAATGGTCAGGGGCACAGAGAGAGATACAAAAGGGTGGGTTGGGAGGGTAGAAAGGGCAGGATGTGGGGACAGCGTTTGGCTGGTGCCCCACCTTGGCCTGTGCCGGGGGGCACAGCAGGATGCAGAAGAGCAGGGCCACGCTGAGCACAGCCACCTTCATCTTCCTCTTGCTCTGGGCAGCAATGCCTGAGGCTGCAGCAGGTGAGGAGCACCTTTATCCCTGCTGGGACTCCTCCCTGCACCCTCCCTGCCAGCCCCCAGGCCAAAGCCCGGCCTGGCACAGCCCCCAGCCCTGGCCACAAGCCCAGCCCTGGCACAGAGTCCACCCCACCTGTGGCAAGGATCCAGCCCCCTTGCCCGGCATCCATCCAGCTTCCTGCATGGGGCAGCTGCCCCTGAAAGGGCCCAGGCACCTGGGGGGCCAAGGGGGGCAGGCAGGGAGCCAAAGGCATCTGGGGACCCTGTGGGGACAACCCCCAGTCCAACACAATCCATCCTCCAACACCCCCAGTGCCAGATCCCCCATCTCCTGCTGCCCCTCTCCTCCCAGAGCGTTCCCTGTGGGACAGCCCAGAGCTGAGCCCGGCCCCAAACCCAACATGTGGGAGAACAAGGGGAACAAGGGACATGTGATCAGGTGGGTGATTGGCATCTCCAGTCACTGCAGACACTGGGAGCACTGGGCAATGCTGATCACCTGCAGACAAGGCTGAGGGTTGGGAATGGCTCAGGCATGGCAATTCCCACATCCACACAATCTGATATCCCATTCCCTGCAGATGCCAATCCCATCCAGTCTCCATGCCCAGAGCACTGTCCAGAGGGGAATGTGCCCTGCCCTGACCCTCATCCTGTCACACCTGCAGCCACTGAGCCCTCCCAGAGCACCTGGGGCATGGCCCTGGCTCTGGGCCCAGGCCAGCACTGGCCCTGAGCAGGATGTGCCCATCCCAGGGACATGGGGAAGGGGGCACCTGTCCCCAGGCAGCCACTCGCAGCTAATTGGGGTAACAGAGGTGCCCTGTGAGGAGCAGGGGTGTTGGTCCCTTATCAGCATCTCTGACAAGCCCTGTTTACCCAGGCCCTGAGGCAGCAGGAGGACATTCAGATATCTTGGGCTTTCTGGGACTGCCTGGTGCAGGGGGGTCTGTGCATGGGGGAACTGAGAGCAGATGGATCCCTGGTGGGGACAACCCCCACTCCAACACAATCCATCCTCCAACAGCCCCAAGAACCATGTACCCCCATCTCCTGCTGCCCCTTCCCTCCCAGAGCTTTCCCTGTGGGACACCCAGAGCTGAGCCCATCCCAAAATCTGTTGGGCCCCAGCAGAACTGCCCCTGTTCCTGCTCTGGCACTTTGAGGAAACAGTGGTGGGCACTGACCCCTCTTCCAGGGGCATCAGGACCCCAGACTCAGGGAAAGCAGGAATGTGGCAGGACTTTGAGTCAAGGGCAGGCAGGTGATTGGGATCTGCAGCCCCTGGAGACACTGGGAGCACTGGGCAGTGTTGATCACCTGTTGATCACCTTGCAGACAAGGCTGAGCCTTGGGCAATGCCTCAGGTGTGCTTGTTCCCTCAGCCAGACCACTCCATTTCCCTTTCCCTGCTGGCCCCAAAGCAGTCCCATCTCCAGCCCCAGAGCAGAGTGCAGAGGGCAATGTCCCCTGCCCTGCCCCTCAGCCTGTCCCACCCACGGCCACCGTGCCCACCCAGAGCACCCGTGTCCCGCTCTGCACAGCTGCCACACGCAGGGTGCCAGGGACCCCATCCCCAGCGAGGCTCAAACTCCAGCCCTGGCCCTGGCTGCCATGGGCTGCAGCTCCCCAGGGCCCTTGGCCCCACACAGGGTCTCTGCAATGACCTGGCCCTGAACTAAGGCCAGTGCTGGCCCTGAGCAGGATGTGCCCATCCCAGGGACATGGGGAAGGGGGCACCTGTCCCCAGGCAGCCACTCGCAGCTAATTGGGGTAACAGAGGTGCCCTGTGAGGAGCAGGGGTGTTGGTCCCTTATCAGCATCTCTGACAAGCCCTGTTTACCCAGGCCCTGAGGCACCAGGAAGATATTCAGATATCTTGGGCTTCCAGGAAGGAAAATCCATGCTGAAGTGATTCCCGAGAGCTGTCCTTGGCAGTGACTCCTGTCTGACATTCCAGGCCATTAGTGAAGGGTTGTGCACCTCTCTTTCCCCAGGGACAATGTGGATCCATCCCAGATGTGTTGTGGCCCAGCTATGAAAACATTTCAGGCCACTGCCTTAACTGTTTGCTCTGGAACTTGCCCAAGGAGCTGCAGGGTCCAGGAAGATTTTCTTGTGGAGTGCCCCAGGACTCAGAGACCAGAGTGTCCCCATGGAGGATCCTTGACCAGAGGCACAAGTGCTGTGACATCACTGCTGTGCTGACATGCTCTTGGAATGGGATTGAGGAAGTGTCCACAGGGTTCTAATTGCAGAATAATGGCCAAGGAGAGATCCAGACCTCCTTGGAGATCAGCACCAGTCAGGGGGTGGCAGTGGACAGCCACTGACCACGTGCTAACAGCCCAGGCAGAGGGAGCTGGACATGGCCAGAGGCTCCCAGTGTGGGCAGATTGGCCCTGCAGCTCCAGGGACCCCATGGGAATGTCCCTGCCCCCCTCGGGGCTGTGGATGAACTGTGCAGAAAGTGTCCCTCCATCTCTCAGCAGCATTTCAGAAATGAGGTTATTTCCCCTCTATTTTATGCACTGTGATCCCCACGGCAGGAGAAGTGATGAAGAGGACTCCATGGATATCAGAAGGGTAATTAATTACTACATTATAGTATATTATACTATATTATACCATATTACATTACAACTAAACTGAATCTGCCAAGCACTCAACTCTGCTCTCAACTGCCGACAGTCCCGACACACACACACACATACTTGGCCCTGATAGGCCAGGGAAACAAAACACCATCACCTGGGGAAAACAATCTGCATATTGCATTCAACTTCTGCACAAACACAGGCACAGCAAATGAGATAAGAATTGTGTTTCCTTTTTCTGGGGTTCAGAGAATGTGAATCTCAGAAATATTCTTGGGAAGTTGTGCCTTGCTTTTCTCTGTGAAGAGACATGACTGGTGCTTTGCATCAACCTTTTACAGTGGGGTTCTCAGCACAGGAAAGACTCAGACTTTGTAAACACTTCCAGAGGAGGCTGAGATGCTCCAAATGCTTGGAGCACCTCTGTGACAGAGACAGGCTGTGGGAGTTGGGGCAGTTCAGCCTAGATCAGAAAAGGCCATGGGAAGACCCCACAGTGACCTTGCAGGACTTCAAGGAACCTCACAGGAAACGTGGGGAGAAATGTTTTAGTAGGATCTGTCTCAGCTGGAGAAGAGGAAATGGCTTTAAAGCAGAAGAGGATAAGTTCCGACTGGAGATAAGGAAGAAATCTTTGATGCTGTGGTTGGTGAAACACTGGCACAGGTTTCCTGGTGCATGCCCCATCCTTGGAAATATTCCTGGTTGGATGGGCTCTGAGCAACATGATGGAGGAAAAGATGTCTCTGCTCCCACCCCACAGGAGGCCCTGTGGTGTCAGCTACAGGAGTGGTCGGTGTCTCTTGTAGGATTCAATTCCCCCCGGGGAGCGGAGGGAACACACAGCAGCACAGATGGCAGGAACGTCCTCCCATGGAGATGGGAATATTCTGGATCAACAGGCTCAGGCTGCCCAGTTTTGTGTCTCTGTAGATGGACACAAGTGTCAGAAGAGACTGAGAACCAGGAGGCCCTGCAGTGTCTCTGAGTCCCCTTGGTTCCAGGAGGCCCCACAGAATCCCAGGCTGTAGTAGTAAGTTCCTTTGTTATGAAACAGTTGTGTTATAAGTGAAAGTAGTGTGTTTTGGTTGTTCACCATGCATACTGGTTTGCGCCGGAGATGTACCTTCCCATCCCCCTGTCCATCTACTTCAAGACCTACCTCTTATTCCAGACCCTTCCCTGCCACTCAGGGAAACCCTGCCCTCCTCCCTTGTCCATTACAGAAACCCCACCTTTAGCTCTAGAATCTTCTGTGTCCATCTTGTATCCCTCGAATACCTATTGGTATGCTCAGTCTGCTCTCCTGCCCTGTTGTTCCCCGTTGGTTGTCATAATGTGGACGCCCCCCTGTGCTCTTCCCCAGGTTTCCTGCCATTGGTCCTGGTTTGTATCCTCCCCATATTCACTCCCCCTGTTGTAACCCTGGATTTGCTGTCAGTTGTCCAAGGACCCTGTCAGATATTAAAGCCTCTTGGGAACCTACACAAGCGATCCCTCTCTTTCTTTCGCTCTGGATTTCTCGGCTCGGGACATCAGTAGCTGCACAGAGCAGCCTGCTGCTTCTGGGAGACAAGCAGCCCTGCTTGTACCAGCAGCCAAACGGGCCCAAAGGGCAGATAGGGAGTGGCCACTCTTGGCACGGGCCAGGAGACAGGGCTAGCCACAGACATCTCTGAGCAGCCACCGTGTCACCAGGGCCCCTTTGGCTCCATGAGGCCCCACAGAATCCCAGGGCCCCTTTGGTCTCATGATGTCCCACAGTGTCACAAGGACCCCTGGACACCACAAGGCTCTGTGGTATCCCAATGGATCCTTGATGATTCCAACTGGCCTGGCTATGTCACGAGGGCCCCTGGATTCCCTGAGACCCCAGAGTGTCACAGTGTCCCCTTGTTTCCACAAGCCACAGGGTCACAATGGCCCCTGAGCATCTTTAGGCACCAGAGTGTCACAGCATCCCTTCAGTTCCATGAACTCCACAGTGTCACAATGTCCCCTTGGTTCCATTCAGTCCTGCAGTGACATAGTGTCCCCTTGGTTCCATTCAGTCCTGCAGTGTCACAATGATTCTGGGAACCATGAGGCCATGAGGGATCACAGTGGATGGTTTCATGAAGCCCCACAGGTTGGCAGTCTCCTCTTGATTCCATGAGGACCCATGGCCCCAAAGGGGCCTCTGGATTCTACAAGGGCCTGGAGTGTCACAGGGCCCCTGTGATACCTTGTGTATCTGCATTGTCACCATGTCCCCATCAGTCTTTGCAGTGTCACCATGTTGCCAGGAGGCCCTGCAGTGTCACCGTATCTCCATGAGTCCCTGAGGTGTCGCAGTGTCCGCAGGAAACACCGCAGTGTCACCATGTCTCCATGAATCCCTGCAGTTTCACAGTGTCCCCAGGAGGCCCTACAGTGTCTCAATGTCCCCAGGACGCCCGGCAGTGTCACAGAGGAGCAGCACTGGAATGGGCACAGCATCAGGGAAGGTTTGGCAGTGTTCCCCTCTCTGTGAGACCACATCTGTGGCAATTCCAACATTTCCCTCTCTGTGACACCTCAATATCTGCAGCCCCAGTGTTCCCCTGTCAATGACATGACAGCAGTGGCAATACCAATGTCCCGTTGTCTATGACACCAAAGCGGTTGCAACCCCTGCATTCCCCTCAGTGTGACACCACAGCACTGGAACCCCCAGCGTTCTCCTCTCTATGACAGCATTGCAGTGGCAGTCCCAACATTCCCCTCTCTATGACACCGCAGATGAGGCAGCCCCAAATGTTCCCGTTTGTGACACCACAGTGGTAGCAGCCCCAGTGTTCCCTTCTATGACACCACAGCAGCAGCTGCCCCAGCCTTCCTCTCTCTGTGACACCACAGCTGTGGCAGTTCCCTTGTCCTGGTCTCTGTGACACCACAGTGGGTGATGCCTGAACATTCCCCTCTCTGTGACACTGCAGCTGTGGCAGCAGCACTGAAACAGAAGCAGCAGCCGTGGAACAACAGGGGAGCAGGGGAGGAGCAGACACAGAGCTCTGGAACAGTGGGAGATGAGCAGTGGTGGAGAAGCGCTGGAGCAGTGATGGAGCAGTGGTGGAACTGTGGTGGATGAGCAGAGGAACTGTGCTCAGAGTTCAGAGGAAGATCCCCAGAGCAGCACTGGAGCAGCTTTTGAGCAGCAGTGGAGTAACCATGGAAAAGGTGGAACAGTGGTGGAACAGGAGCCATAGCCGTGAACTGTTGCCACATTTCATTTCATAGAGAAAAACAAGGCACAGTTCTTCCCAAGGATTTCTGAAATTAATATTCTCTGAAGCTCAGAGAAAGGGAAAACACAATTCTTATCTCATTTGCTGTGCATGTGTTGTGCCAAAGTAGAATGCAATATGGAGATTGTTTACCCCAAAGTGAGGATGTTTTGTTTCCTGGACCTATTAGGGCCAAGAGAGTGTGTGTGTCGGACTGTCGGCTGACAGTCAGGGGAGAGTCACGAGATGAGTGCAGTTCTGTGCAGTTGTGTGCAGAGATGAGTGCTTGGCAGATTCAGTTTAGATGTAACGCATATATTATGGTATAATAACGTAATTAATTAGCTTTCTAATATTAATGGAGTCCACCTCTTCATTCCCTCACCAACATTGGAGACATCTTTGATTTACAGTAATGAACACTGGTAGCTCAGGAACCACAGCCATAGACAGTGGTGGTACATAGGAGGCACACTGCTGGCACACTGGAGGCACACTGCTGGCACATTGCAGGCTCATTGGTGGCACACTGGTGGCACAATGGTGGAACATTGGTGTCGCATTGCAGGCTCATTGGTGGCACATTGGTGGCACATTGGAGGCACATTGGTGGCACAGGCCCCACGGTCGTGGAGCGGCACAGGAGATGCCGACGCTGCGGGACACAGAGCGGCTCCGAGCGCTTCGTCCTGCAGGGACTGGCTCTGCACACCAGAGCGATCCCAGCAGGCTGATCCAGAGCGGGGACAGAAGCAGGAATTGCTGCTGGGCCCTGGAAGGCAGGGATGGAGAACATTGAATGGTGACCTGGAGGTTTGATCCTGCTCATTGTGGCCGCTTTTGGGGTGCCAGGACCATTCCAGTCCATGTGAAGTCATAAACTCAGGAGATACTCAGGACAAAAGCAATCAAGCTGCCTTCTTTACTGCAGGAAAACTGTCGTGGTTTGGCCCGCAAGTGAGTTTCTGGAAAAGTCTAGGTCAAACCAATCAGTGGCCAGATTTGAAATTGCCATCTGGTGTGGCCAATGGGGATCTGGATGCGCCTCTGAGAACACACAGGGGTTAAAAGCAGAGCATTCTGAGAGAAACTTCCTCTTTTGATCCAGCCGGTGAGTGAGTCTGACCTCCTCTCCCCTGCCCAGCTGCGTCTGGGTGGGGCAGGGGAGGCCATGCGGCCTGTGGGGAGGGAGGCCGGAGCCGTGCAAGGTGCAGGGGTGGAGGAGACCTGGGATGTCTGGGCAGCCCCCCCGGGAGAGAGTGATAGAGACTGTTCTGGCAGCACAGCCGGCCAGAAGCGGGGGATGCGGCGAGAGAAGGTGCACGGCAGCTGTGGGAGTCCTGGGCAAACAGAGGCGAAGATTTTAACCCCTTTGTAGAATATGGAAACCTTACAAATACTGATCCTCCTGAATCGGAATGAGGAGAGAGATGAAGCACGACGAAATGGGCAAGTGTGAGGAAAATTTGGAAGAGGTGAGAAGAATCCTAGGTGGGAAGAGATGATGGAGTGGCCTTGGGCTGGACTCTTTCTTGTATGGCCATGGACAGACCCGTGTTTTTTTCCTGTGACCCAGAGACTGTATTTAGGGGGAGGCAATACCTTGGAGTCAAGAGTGAAGCATCGGCGTGAACAAAGACAGCTGAAGAGGGTGTGGGATGCCCTCTGTCTCCACGGAGAGGAAGATCTCTGTTCACGAGGCCCCTCGGCCCCAGGCGGTGAAATCTGGGGGGGACTGGTGTCCTAAAGTTGAGAGGTGAAGCAGTGGTGAGAACAGAGATGGGTGAGAAGGGTGTGAGATGCCCTCAAACCCTTCAGAGAGGGTTTGAGATCTCTGTTCACAAGGCCCCTCGGCCCCAGGGGGTAAATTTAGGGGGGGACTGATGTCCCAAAGTTGAGAGACTGCTGCTTCTGGAACTGGATGGAGCATCTTTAAACAGGGAACCCTAAAAGCAGTCCTGGCCCATGTCCAGTGGTGAGAGTGCTGGACGTGGGGGGGGAGAAGTCACGAGGGCCGATGTTCTCTGGGTGGGGCCATGGGTGACACGGAAGCACAGGAGGTTTCAATTGTGCTTCTGGGGGAAGCCTATGGTGCAAGGGGGGACTCCTCTCTCTCCCTGATGGATTTGAGAGTTGATTATTTGAGGGGTGGTGAATCTGTGGAGAAAAGGGAGGGGGGAGGAGGAATGTATTTGGAGGGTTTTCATTCTTAGCTTTGTATGTGTTCCTTTCTAGATGTTGTAATGAATAAAGTGTTGTGTTTTTCCTTCCATCCCCAAGTGGGAGCCTGCTTTGTTCTGTTTCCGGGTCACATCTCACAGTAACCATTTTGGAAATACACCTTTCATGGGGGCCCTGGCACTGTGCCAGGGCCAAACCATGACAATCAGGAAGGTTTCTGTATTGGTTTTGGTTCACCATTTTGAGATTTCTTGGCCAATGCAGCAATTAGTCTGTTGGGTTCAGTGTTGGCTAATTACCAGTGCACTCACTAGAATATACTTCCTCATTTCCTGCTCTGAAATATGATTAGGAGAAAGGCAGAGTTTATTAATCGTAACTAAAGGAAAGAGCAGTAAGGATCAGAACAGAACTTTCAGAACAATTCTCCTCTCCCTACAACCGTTTCCTTCTTCCTGACAATGTAAAGAGACAAATCCAAAAATTTTCAGTCAGTTTACCACCTTTAGAATAGTTTTCTTCAGTTTGCTTAGGGAGAGGATTTTCTCTTTCATGCTATGGAGACTTCTCCATAAGAAAAGTTTTCTCGTAGCTCTCAATTCCCACAAATAGCAGCTGCCCAGAAAATCTCCAATCGTCAAGTCCCTCCCATTTTTCACAGCTTTTCCCACTGTTGTGTTTATGGGCCATGACAACTTATGGGGTATGAGTTTAAAGATAAGCTGTTTAAGAGCAAAGGTTCTCTTCATCTATTTCTGAAATCATCTTCATTTCTAAGAACAGAGATCTTTTTCTTTTCTCTGTGATGGCACAGGGTCTCATCACTCTTCTGTCTTTCAATGTTCAAAGTTCTCATGGGATCACAGCTACATCAACATTTCCTTACTTTAGCATGTAGGCCTTTGCCGAACAAGTCATCTCCCTATACTTTTCAATGCACTACAGGGAAAAAGAGAGTCTGATGTATCAATTACATCCTTCTCCATGGCTTTACAAGAGGATTTCAGCCCTCAGATCAGGGAATTTCCTCATTGTTCCCATCGAGGATTCAATTTTCCCTTCACTGAGCTTGGTGTCTTCATGTGGCTCCTCTGTGTGCCTGCACTTTGCCCTTTTCTCTCACTCGAGGGAGGATGGAAGCACTGAAAGAGTTAATATCTCTCCCGGGGCCTGCAGATGGTTCCGTGACCCCGGCCGGGCTGGGTCCTTGCAGCCGGAGCTGTTTTATGATGGAGGTTTCTGCAGCGGCTGGGCTGGGGCTGTGTCAGGATGGGCCGCGCTGGGGCAGGGCCAGGATCTCAGCAGCCAGGCCAGAACACAGCAGCAGCACGGCCGGGGCCCATGGCTTCTCCTCCCCCTGCCCGGGGGTTGCGGGTGAACCCCAAGGGTGGCAGAATCTTGGTCGAGCCGGCCCGGCCTGGGGCTGCTCCTGGGGCCCAGCAGATCCTGGCTCAGCCCGGGTTGGTAGCGGGGCAGGGCTCGGTAGCGCCCAGGTGTTGGCAACCGCAGCCATGGCCCAGCCCGTCCTCGGCCCCGCGGCCTCTCCTGCCCTGCCCGGCAGCCAATGGGGCCTGGGGGGCTCCCTGGGAAGGGGCCCGGCCCCACGGCAGGAGCCGCCCCGCCTGGCCCAGCTGAGACGGGGGCTGGGTCAGCCTTGTTACCTCTTTGCTGGCCAAAAGGGAAAGAGACCCTCCCAGGCTTTCTCATCTTTAACATGTGTCGGCACAGAGGCATGTACAGGTTACTAAGTGGTTTAACAGACTGTAAATTCTCAAAGATAATTACTGAATTTTTTTTGTGAGACACAGAGGAAACTGCTACAGCTTCTCTTACAAGATCACTTTTGTGATGCAAAACCCCCACAACAGCACAGAGCTCCTTTGTCTATATGGAGTGGTCTTGTGCCGGAGGCCTCAAAATCCATTCTTGGGAGATTGCTGGACCCTCTCCAAGGTGTTTTGAAATGAAAACATTCAGCTCCTAGTCTAAGAAAATCACCAGAGGACAGGGCTAGCCTGACCAGTTTTTCCTGGCGACTTTTGTCTTGGAGCAATGCTTGGATATACAGAATTTTGGAGGCCATATTCTAATTTTGGCCATGGTCCCTTGGAAAGAAGGCCAGTTATTTTTCATAGGAAGGAAGGAACAGAGCCCCGGTGTTTCAAGAGCAGATGCAAAGTGACCACCAGAGGCCAAGGCCAGCCAGGGCTGGCAGGTTTTCTTCTGAGAGATACCCTTGCATATGGGAAAATATTTTAGGGAGCGTACCACTTTTGACAATGGGCCTCTGAAAAGAGGGACGCTTCTTTTCCATAGTAAGGAAAGCACAAAACCTCACTGTTCCAGGAGCTGATGAGAGGCAGCCCTTGACATCCCAAGATCAGCCAGACCTGTCAGGTGGCCCCGGGGAAGCCAAGCCAGCCAGACCTGTTCCATGTTCCCCCAGTTCCATGGGGCCCCACAGCGTCCCAATGGTCCCTTGCTTCCATGAGGCCCTGAGGTGCCATAATGCCCCCTTGGTGACACGAGGCCCTGAAGGGTCCTAACGGTCTCCATGGTTCCATCAGGCCCCACAGAGTCACAATGGTCTCTGGGTTCCATGAAGCCCCGCTTTGTCACCATGGCCCCTTGGTTCCATGGGCTCCAGTGGTGCTAAAATGATCTCCTGGGTTTCATGAGGGCCCACAGTGTCCCAGTGATGTCCATGGGAAGGAAAAAACCCAGCCCCAGTGTCGCAGGGGCAGTCACCAGAGGCCAAGGCCAACCACACTTGGCGGTACTGGCAGATTTTGCCTGGGAGCAACCCTTGGATATACAGAATTTTAGAGGTGCAATCCCAATTTCAGACATGGATGCCCAGAGGAGAAGGACGGTTCTTTACCATTGGAAGAAAATCATAGAACATTGTTGTTTCAGGGGCAGATGAAAGGCAGTCATCAGAGGCCTAGACCAGCCAGACCTCTCTGTGTCCTGCTAACTTTTGTCTGAAAGCAACCCTTGGACATAGGGAATTTTGGAGGTGGAATCCCAATTTCGGCCACTTCTGTGTAGATAAGTGGGACGGTTTTTTTCATAGAAGGGAAAGCTCCGAGCCTGAGTGTTTCAAAGGCAGAAGAGGAAAGAGGTGGCTCCTGGGTGGCCAAGCCATCCAGACCTGTTTGTCCTGAAGCTTTTGTCATGGCAGAATGCTTGGATATATTCAATTTGGGAGGAGGAATCTCAATTTTGACCACAGACACTTTGAGAAGAAGAACAGTTCTTTTCCATTGGAAGGAAAGCACAGAGCCCCAGTGTTTGGAAAGCAGGTGAGAGGGAGCTCCCAAGAGGCCATGGGCAGCCAGACCTGTCTGTCCTGGAAACTTTCACTTGGGAGCAATCCTTGATGTACAGAGTTTTGGAGGTCGAATCCCAGTTTTGGACAGGGGCACCTGGTCAACATGGATGTTTTTTTTCTTATAGGAAAGAAAGTGTGAATTCCAAGTGTTCTGGAAGAAGATGAGAGGTGGCCACCCTCAGGCCAAACCAGCCAGACCTGTCTCTTTTGGCACCTTTTGTCTAGGGACTATCCTTGGACATAGGGCATTTTGGAGGAGGAATCTCAATTTTGGCTGTGGAGGCCTGGACAGGAAGAAGAATGCTTTTCATTGGGAAGGAAAGCACAGAGCCCCAGTGTTTCAGAGGTAGATGAGTGCCAGCCCTAAGGAAGCCAAGGCCAGCCAAACTTGTCAGTCCTGGCAGCTTTTGTCTAGGAGTTATACTTGGATATAGGGAATTCTGGAGGCAGATGCCCAATTTTGGCTATGGGTGCCTGGTCAAGATGGATGGTTTTTTCCCATCAAAAAGAAAAGCACATGGTCCCAGTGTTTCAAAGGCAGATGAAAGGTGCCCTCCGGTTAGCCAAGGCAGCCAGATCTGTCTGTCCTGGCAGATTTCATCTGGGAACAATCTTTGCATGTAAAGAAATTCAAAGGAGGAATCCCAGTTTTGGCAATGGGCCCCTGGAGGACAAGGACAGTTCTCTCCAGTAGGAAGGAAAGCCCGGAGCCCCAGTGCTTCAGGGGCAGATGAGAAGCAGCCCTCGACATGCCAAGGTCAGCTGGGCCTGTCAGGTGGCCCAGCCAGCCAGACCTATTCCCTGTTCCCTTGGTTTCATGGGACCCCACAGTGTCACAATGGTCTCCTTGGTTCCATGAGGCCCTGGAGCGTCACAATGTTCCCCTTGCTTCTGCAGTGTCACAATGGCCCCGTCCTCCCATGAGGCCTTGCAATGGTTCCACAAAGCCCTGATGTGTCACCATGGCCTCGCGGCTCCATGCACCCTCGCTGTGTCACAAGGGCTCCCCCGTGACACTGTGGGCTCCACAAGATCACCATGGACCCTTGGTTCCTTGGAGCCCTTGAGTTCCACAATGGTCTCCTTGATTCCATGAGGCACCAGAGTGTCACAAGGGCCCCTTGGTTCCCCGAGGTTCCATAGTGTCCCCATGGTTGCTGTCAGAGGCTGGATGAGATCGATGTCCCAAGACACCTTGGGATGCTCGGAATGCCCTTGTGGGGCCAGGCCCGGGTCAGGCCTTGGTTTGTGGTGGGACAGAGCCCCACCCCCAGCCCTGACAGAGCTGTCAATCACACAGCAGGGGCTGTGCTAACCAGCTCTGATTGTCCCAGCTGCCAATCAATCACACACTAAAATATGGTACCTTCCCTGACTGACTGGACAAGCCACTGGCAGTCCCACCCCAGGGGTGGGCCCATGAAGGCCCAGGGGGTTCACAGCCAGAGCACGAGGCCAGCCTCTGCTCTGGATCCTGCCTTGCACTGGGGTTTCTCTGTCAGTGATGCTGGAACCCAAGCAATTTGTTCCTAAGTGCGTGTCTGTCTTTCTGTTTTTCTCTAATTCTTCTCCTTCTAATCCTGCTTATCTTGAATATTTTTGGGTAACTTAGCATCTCAATGGTTCAAGGTTTTTAGGTTAAATGTGTGAGAATCCAGGGCACAGGGAATATTTCTCTGTCTGCTATAAGGGGTCCTGCCCCCCAGAGAAACACTGCCTTTAACCTTCACCCATGGAAAGGACTTCCAAGACTTTGAGATATATGAGAATTTGCCAGTGTGAAATAGGTAATAGAGAGTAGTATAGTATGTCACTTGGTTGAGAAATTTAGGTTTTGGGATTTTTAGTATGGTGCAGATAGGAAGCAAGAAGAAGGAATTTTGGTGTAATCCCTGTCTTCTTCTTCCTCTTCATCTACTCCATTTTCTGCAGTATTGGTGGCACAGGGTGATTGGTCAAGGAAAGCACAGTGCAGAGGTTAGGTGGACAGTCAAGGGATGACTTCTTGGTAGATAAGTAGAAATAATGTACATTTTAAGAGTTAATTGGATGAGACAACTTTGAAAGACCTTGAAACTGTACATTTTCCATCCCACTGAGCCTGGTGTGCACAGCATGAAAAACTTTACGTAAGATAACTATAAACAAGAAGCTGAAGACCAAAAAAGTCCCGTGAGTCTCCTTTTCCCTGGCACCGAACTGCTAATCTAGGGTTTTCCCCTCCAGAGAGCCCCCAGAAGGCTCCAACGTAAAACAAACATCAATAACTGGTGCCCCAACAATGTTTGTAATAAGTTGTTTTTTCCATAAAGTTGTCTACCTATGGGTGTTGTCTTAATTAGCCAAGCATGTGGAATGTGTTGATTAAATGAGCACTGAGGTCCACCTGTAGCAAACCAAGGTCTAAAAGAAGAAGATTGAATAAATGGGTGCCTTTTAGCCCTTAGCCTTCTGATCTGACTCTGCGTCATCTCTGACTCAGCGGTGACATTTGGGGATCTGTGGGGGCTATTGGGGGTCCTTTCTGCACCTCGAGACCCAAAAGGATCTTCTCCAATAAACTTTGCCTGAAGCTCCCACTGTGCCCATGACAGGAACCCCTGTGAGTGTCTGGGACATCCCGGCTCTTTGACAGCCTGGGGACTCCTGGGATGTCACCACGGAGCACCTGTGAGTACCCGTGACAGATCGGTGCTTGGCAGCCCAAGGTGCCCTGGGATGTCACCATGGAATGGCTGTGACTGCCTCTGCCCACAGGGCTCTTTACCATCCCCAGAAACCCCTGGGAGGTGTCCATGGATCCCCAGTCTCTGCCTGTGACATTCCAGCTCTTGAACAGCCCGGAGATTCTTGGAACGTCCCCATGGAACCCCTCTGAGGGCCTGTGACAAATCTGATCCTTAGAAGGCAACCATCCCCAGCCCCCCGTTGCTATGGTCAGTTTCCATGGCAACCATCCCCAGCCCCCTGTTGCTATGGTCAGTTTCCATGGCAACCACCCCCCGCCCCCTGTTGCTATGGTCAGTTTCCACGGCAACAATCCCCAGCCCCCTGTTGCTGTGGTCAGTTTCCATAGCAACCATCCCCAGCCCCCTGTTTCTATGGTCAGTTTCCATGGCAACCATCTCCAGCCCCCTGTTGCTATGGTCAGCTTCCATGGCAACCACCCCAGTCCCTTGTGGCTACGGTCAGTTTCAATGGCAACCATCCCCAGCCCCTTGTTGCTATGGTCAGTTTCCATGGCAACCATCCCAGCCCCTTGTTGCTATGGTCAGTTTCCATGGCAACCATTCCCAGCCCCCTGTTGCTATGGTCAGTTTCCATGGCAACCATTCCCAGCCCCCCGTTGCTATGGTCAGTTTCCATGGCAACCATCCCCAGCCCCCAGTTGCTCTGGTCGGTTTCCACGGCAACCATCCCCAGCCCCTTGTTGCTATAGTCAGTTTCCATGGCAACCATCCCCAGCCCCCTGTTGCTATGGTCAGTTTCCATGGTAGCCATCCCCAGCCCCCTGTTGCTATGGTCAGATACCATGGCAGCAATCCCCAGCCCCCTGTTTCTATAGTCAGTTTCCATGGCAACCATCCCCAGCCCCCAGTTGCTATGGTCAGTTTCCATGGCAACCATCACCAGTCCCCTGTTGCTATGGTCAGTTTCCATGGCTACCATCCCCAGCCCCTTGTTGCTATGGTCAGTTTCCATGGCAACCATCCCCAGGACCATGTTGCTATGCTCAGTCCCTCGGCAGCTCCATGCAGACGCCATGCCAGGGGTGGTTGCCATGGACACCAGCTCAGGCCTGCAGCCAGAGCCCGTTGCCATGGCAATCATTGGCACTCCCATCCCCAGGGTCATGGGATCCCAGATCCACAGAATGGGCTGAGCTGGGAGGGGCCCATCAGGATCCTGGAGTCCCGCTGCTGGCCCTGCACAGGACACCCCAACAATGCCAGCCTGGGCCTGGCAGCGCTGGCCAAACACTGCTGGAGCTCAGAGAGCCCTGGAGCTGGGAGCCTTCCCTGGGGAGCCTGGACACTGCCCCAGCAGCCTCTGGGGAAAAACCTTTTCCTGAGATCCAACCTCAGCCTGCCCCGGCTGCAGCCGTTCCCTCCAGTCCTGTCCCTGGGCACCAGAGGGAAGAGGTTCCCACAGCCTCAGCCAGGGACCCGCTCCCAAGGCTGTTGCCATGGCCACCAGGGCTGGGACCAGCTGGGATGCTTGGATTCCACGGGCCAGGGTTTAGGAATGGGTTTCCCCAATGTCCTGCTCCCACTAAAACCGCGCTGCTGTTGGCTGCCCTCCCACCTCCTATGGAAAGCACAAAATGCATAGATCCTGGGCTGGGATAAGAACAATTTACTGGGAACATCAACAAGATAAAAAACAAACAGGAACAGAAACAATATTAATAACAGAAGGGATAAGAAAGATAAGAAAAATTATTTACATGGAAAACTACAACACAAATCCCTGGCTCTTCTGGGCCTAGTATTTCATCCTGCCTGGAAAGGACACTCTTGTCCTCAGGCAGAGAGAGAGAATCCCTTTCCCTGTCCCTGGCAATGACCCGAGGTGGGAGTGAATGTAATGACATGGCCATGGCCAGACCTTCATGTTCTTTAACCCCACATCATGCCATTGGCAGGGGCAGGAATACAGACAGGTGTTTCCGAGCATGGATCACAGTGAACATAGATCACCAGGGCTCTTCCCAGTGTGGGTTCTCCAATGGTGGATGAAGCTGAAGAAGTGCAAGAAGCTCTTCCTGCAGTTGGGACATTTGCACGGCTTCCCTTACCGGTGCCTTCGTTGGTGTCTGATCAAGTTGGAGCTCTGGGTGAAGCTCTTCCCACACCGGGGACACTCGTAGGGCCTCTCCCCAGTGTGGATGCGCCGGTGCCTGATGAGGTTGGAGTTGTGCTTGAAGCCCTTGCCGCAGTCAGGGCAGCAGAAGGGCCGCTCCTCTGTGTGAATCCGCTGGTGGCGCAGGAGACTGGAGCTGGTCTGATACCTCTTCAGACAATGGGGACACTCGTAGGGCCTTTCCCCAGTGTGGATGCGTTCATGCCTGACGAGTTCTGAGCTGCACCTGAGGCCCTTCCCACACTCCCCACACTCGTAGGCCCATTCCCCAGTGTGGATCATCTGGTGGCTGATCAGGTGTGAGCTCTGCCTGAAGCTCTTCCCACACTCCAAGCACTTGTAGGGCTTCTCCCCACCATGAAGCTGCCCATGGGCCACCAGCTTTGATCCCTGGCTGAAGCTCTGTCCACCTTCCTGCCTCAGGGTGGGTCTTTCCTCCTCACAGCACCCGAGGTTGGGTTTGCAGGCCCTCCTCCTGGGGGATCTCAGTGGCTTTTCCTCCCCGTTGGATTCCTGCCCTGTGGCGTTGCTCAAAATGGCCTCTTCCACAAGGTTTTGCCACAGAGATTTGTCCTCCCTGGTCTCTGGGGAAGGCAGGACAAGGAGAGGATGAGATTTGCCTCCATACCACAGGGAAATGGAAGAAGATCCCCCCAGTGCATCCCAAGATGGCGTTGGCAGAGGGGTTGTCCTTCAGCCAGGGGCCATGCTGGGCTGGAGCAAGAGACAGGGGGAAAGAGGTACTGACTTCCTCCTCACCTCCCTGGGTGTCCTGGGGCATCTTCCTCTTCCTGGCAGCCTCCATCCACCCAAGGTTTGGGAACGAGAAATCCTGGTTTGGGGGAAAATACAATGTATGAGCACACTGGGTTAAGGGGATCCTCCTGCCCAAGTCCATCTCCAGTGTTGCGGCACATCCACAACGAGCCCCTGTGAGCAACCTGCACTCCCAGAGCCCCGAGCACGCTTGCTTAACCTGCTGATGGACAAGGCCAGAGACGGCTCTTTGTGCAGAGCTCCAAACACAGTTTATTGCAATGTAGAGGGTCCAGGGACAGAGACAAAATGGGGCTGAGAACGCAGGGTTTGGTAAGGGGGGAAAGGGGCGGACCTCAGGGTCAAGGACCAATGGGAAGTGAGCACAGGTGGTGCAGAGGAGGGGCAGCCAACTGGGGAACCAATGAGGTAGCAGGGGTGGAGCATTGCAGTAAACCAGGACCAATGGGGGACAGGAGAGGGGAGAACATTCTCAGGGAGCACATATAAGGAAAAAAGGGCATCTGGACTGATACCAATGAAGCTCCTGCACAGTCCCTGCTCTCCATTCCTTGGCCCCCTGGCTCTCCTCTGGGGCTCTTGGAACACCCGGCAATGGAAAACAATCCATTTTGGTGCTCCCTAACCAGGCCACAACTGAAACTTTGTTCCTTTGGCCTGACTGCAGAGACCTCCAGGGCATTTTCTGCACACAGTCCCAGCCCCCAGCACTTGCTGAAGGTGCTCCCTGCAAATGTCACTGTGCCAGGGCCCTGTCCTTGTTGTCACCTGCTGGGGCTGGCCATGCACAGAGCTCCTGGACTTGCATTTGCAGCTGCTGTGCAGCCAAAGCTGAGGCATCTGCAGCTGCCTGAATGCAAAAACTGCAATAGGAGCCTCTCCAGGGTGAAATCTCCTCTCCCCTCCTGTGCCAGCCCGTGGCAATGCTGCCATTCTCTGCTGCTGCTGCTGCTGCTGGGGGGGCACTGGGGGCTCTGGCTGAGCAGCAAAGGTGACCCTGAGCCAGGAGCTTTCCTTGGCTGCAGCAAAGCCTCGGCAAGCAAAGCCCTTCCCAGCGCTGTGCCTGTGCCAGGAGGGATTGTGCCAGCAGAGCTGACCCAAAATTTCTTCTCCTAGGCAGCTTTAGGAGACATAACATGGAGAAGCCAGAGCCCAGTCTCAGCTTTGCACAGTCCTCCAGAAGAATCCTGTGTGTGAAGCAGCCTGGGAACAGGATTTGGTGTCATGGGAGGGGAACTCAGAGCCCTTTTCTGCCCTGTGGGCTGAGGCTCTGCATTTGCAATGGCCCTGCAGCTGCCAAAGGGGCCTTTTTGGCTCAGCTGAGAACAGTTCTGCTGAAAACCTGTCTTAAATCTGCTTTTGCTGTAAATGTGCCCAATAAATTCTCATTTTTTGCAGCCAGGTCTTGTGTGAGTGAAGGTCTGAAAAGTGAAGGATGGAACAGCTCTTGTGGGGTGGTGTTTTCCTTTCCTTCTTTTGGTTTTTCTTCTTTTGGTTTTTCTTATGTTTGTTTTGGTTTTTTATTCTATTTTGGTTTGTTTGTTTTTATTGTTTTCTTCTTTGTTTGTTATTGGATTTTTTGGGTTTTTTTTGGTTTTGTAGGGGTGGTGGTGTATTGTTTGGTTGTGGGTTTTTTTTTGTTTTGGTGTGGTTTTGTTTGGGGTTTTTTTAGGGTTTTTTTGTTTGTTTGTTTTGTTTTGTTGTTGTTGTTTTTTGTTTTCTTTTGGTTTGGTTTTAGGTTTATGTGGTATTTTTAATGAACTCCCCCTGTCAGCTCTGGGCAGAGCTTTGTATCTGTGTCTGACACTTGTCTGTGGCACTGTGTAGGTGGCCAGGGGGACCTTCCCCGAGCTGTGTGCAGAGGAATCCACATCAGCCCAGGCCGGGCTGGGCAGTGGCCGCTCAGCTCCATGGACTGGACGCAGCTCTGGACGCTTCCCTTGGAGTGTCTGCAGGGAGGGAACGCTGGGGCTGTCACTGCTGGGGTGTCACACACAGGAGAACGCTGGGGCTGTCACTGCTGGGGTGTCACACACAGGGGAACGCTGGGGCTGTCAGCGCTGGGGTGTCACAGACAGGGGAACGCTGGGGCTGTCACTGCTGGGGTGTCACAGACAGGGGAACGCTGGGGCTGTCACTGCTGGGGTGTCACACACAGGGGAACGCCGGGGCTGTCATCGCTGGGGTGTCACACACAGGGGAACGCTGGGGCTGTCACCGCTGGGGTGTCACACGCAGGGGAACACTGGGGCTGTCACTGCTGGGGTGTCACAGACAGGGGAACACTGGGGCTGCCCCGCTCCTGCCCTGTCCCCAAACAGCTCTGCCAGCATCTTGAGGGGACACAGAGGCTGAGCCAAAGAGTGAGAATTGCATAAGGGGCTGAGATGGGAGGGACACATTGCAATCATGGAGTTACAGAATCACAGAATGACAGAATAACAGAATTACTGGGTTGGAAGAGACCTTCAAGAACACTGAATCCAACCCAGCCCTAACAGCACCTCAACTAAACCATGGCAACGAGTGCCACAACTAGTCTTTTTTAAAACATATCCAGGGACGATGACTCTACCACCTCCCCAGGCAATCCAATCCAATAATTTATCACCCTTTCTGTAAAGAAAATGTTCCTAACATCCAACCTCTATTTCCCTTGGTGCAGCTTAAGACTCTGTCCTCTGGTTCTGTCAGTTGTTGCCTGGAGAAAGAGACCAACCACACTGGACTTACAACCACCTTTCAGGAAGTTGTAGAGTGCAATAAGGTCGCCTCTGAGTCTTCTCTTCTCCTGGATAAACAACCCCAGCTCCCTCAGTCGTTCCTCACAGGATTTGTGTTCAAAAATCCTCACCAGCCTTGTTGCCCTTCTCTGGACACGCTCCAGCCCCTCCATGTCCTTACTAAATTGGGGGGCCCAGAACTGGACACAGCAATCAAAGTACGGTGCCAGTCCAGCGGAAGAATGCCAAGTACACCAGGGCCAAGTGCAGGGGAAGAATGACCTCCCTGCTGCTGCTGGCCACACCATTCCTGATCCAGGCCAGGAGCCATTGGCCTTTGTGGCCACCAGGGCACACTGCTGGCTCATGTTCAGCCGGCTGTCGAGCAGGACCCCCAGATCCCTTTCTGCCTGGGCACTATGCAGCCACACCATCCCCAGCCTCTGGCATTGCAGGGGGTTATTGTGACCAAAATGCAGGACATGGGACGTTGAGTCATTAAACTTCATCTGATTGGACTCTGCCCATCCATCCAACCATTCCAGGTCTCCCTACAGAGCCCTCTTGCCTTCCACCAGATGGACACACACTCCCAGCTCAGTGTCATCTGCAGATTTACTAATGAAAGACTCAATCCCCTCATCCATGTGGTCAACAAAAATATCAAACAGAGCTGGCCCAGCACAGAGCCCTGAGGGACAGCACTGGTGCCTGGCTGCCAGCTGGATGCAGCAGCGCTCTCCAGCACTCTCTGGGCCGGCCATGCAGCCAGTTCTGAACCCAGCACAGAGTGCCCCTGTCCCAGCCCTGGGCTGCAGCTTCTCCAGGAGTGTGCTGTGGGAGACAGTGCCAAAGGCCTTGCTGGAGTCCAAATAGACACAACCACAGCCTGTCCTGCATCCACCAGGAGGGTCACCTGGTCATAAAAGGAGACCAGGTTGGTCAAACACGACCTACCCCTCCTAAACCCCTGCTGGCTGGGTCTGATGCCCTGGCCATCCTGTAAGTGCTGGGTGATGACACTCAGTATAAACTGTTCCATTTTCTTCCTGGGTACTGAGGTCAGACTGACTGACCTGTAATTACCAGGATCCTCCTTCCCACCCTTGTTGTGAATGGGTGTCACACTGGGCAGCTTCCAGTCATCTGGAACCTCCCCAGTGAGCCAGGACTGCTGGTAAATGATGGAGAGCAGCTTGGCAAGCTCATCTGCCTGCTCCCTCATCACTCTGGGGTGGATCCCATCTGGTCCCATGGATTTATGAATATCCAGCTGGCTCAGAAATTCTCTGACTGCCTCCACCTGGATCACAGGGGACCCCTTCTGCTCCCTGATACCATCGACCAACCCAAGAGGGCAGTTTTCCTAAAGGCAAGTCATCTTCCCACTAAAGACTGAGGCAAAGAAGGTGTTAAGCACTTCTGCCTTCTCCTCATCTGCAGTTACTAAGTTCCCTCCTTCATCCGGTAAAGAACAAAGATTGGTCTTACCCCTCCTTTTACCATTAATATATTTGTAAAAACATTTTTTATTATCCTTTACTGAAGTCGCCATTTTAAGTTCAAACTGATCTTTGGCCTCCCAAATTTTTTTCTACATGCTCTAGCATTCCCCTTAAATATTTCCTGAGAGACCTGATCTTCCTTCCAAAGATAATACATTCTCTTTTTCATTCCTAAATTACTTAAAACATATCAATTTACTGTCCCCTTACCTCTAATCTGCAATATGCCACGTATTTTATGACAAAGACACAAGAGATAACTGTATTACCACCCAATGAGATGGTAATGTTTATTAAATGTAGGCACAGGGTAAAGGGACTCAAAGCTGGGCACAGGATATGAGGTGTGACCTCACCAGCGCCCAGCATAGAGGGACCATCAGAGCCTTGGTCCTGCTGGCCACACTATTGCTGACAGAGAATTCCAGGATGCCCCTGGCATATTCCTTAGCACAATTCCATTCTCCTCCACTCCCCTATGAAATAAAGAACGGAATTTTCCTTGGCCCTCCTTTGTTCTTAATATTTTTTTAAAAAACAGTCTTTCTATAGACTTTCACAGCAGCCTCCAGATTAAGTTCAAATGAAACTTTTCCCTCTCTGATGATTTTTCTACAGGAGATCAGGGCTGAGGGCTGTGACCTATGGTGGGCTGGGTGGGAAAAGCCCTCTAGCACTTTGTTACATGGCTTCCTTGGAGAGGCCGTTGTGATGAGGGTTCATGTCATGACCCTTGGGGCTGCCAGCCCCTGCAGGGACCACTCCCAGGAGAGCAGCTCTCTGAGGAGGCAGCAGCTTCTCTGGAGGCAGCAGCTCCCCTGGGTGATTGTGGCCAGTGTTCACCAGAGCGCTCCCACAATGCTGAAGAAGCAGGAGACAAATGCCCACGGCCAGCCCCGTGAGGCGCAGCCACTGCTGTACCAGCGGCGACAGGTGAGGGACAGGGATGGAGGGACAGCCTGCAGTGGGACCTGGGGGAAGCCCTGGGACACGGACAGCCAGGCCTGGCACCAGGCCATGCTCTGTGGAGGGGACAGGGCTGGGATGGCCCAGGAACAGCAATGCCCCAGAGGCAGTGAGCCCAGCTGGAAACCCGGCCCAGCCTGGCTGCTGTGGCCAGAACCTGCCTTGGGGCCAGGGCCGGGCCTGCAGGCACATGGGGGACACCGTGCCCACACAGCCAGCTCCATCCTGTGCCTCCTTCTGCTTCCTACAGGTGACCCACAGGCAGCCACAGGCGGCACCTCAGGTCACCTGGACGACCATCACACCCATCCCTGGGGACAGGCCCACTCTGTTCCCCATCTGCTCACGGAGCCCCACCAGGTCCTGCACACACAGGGGCAGCCAGGAGGGCGGGCGCTCAGTGCCCCACAGCAGTGTCACAGGGCCACAGAGATTGTCCGTGTTGGACTTGCCACCTCTCCATGGCCCTCAGGTGACACTGGCACCTCCAGGCCAGCCCAGTGTTCAAATATCCAGAGTATCCACTGACAGGGTCAAGCTGCCCCTTCTGCCAGCAGTACCTGTAGCAGCAGCCTTTGGATCCTCTCCCAGAGGCACAGCACGTGCTGTGGGCCCCATGACTACGGGCCAGCCAGAGCGTGTGCCACCTTCTCCATGGAGCACTCTGGCTGTGGGCGGAGACCAGGGAACACCTTTCCTGGAGAGCAGAACGGAAGGGCTCTGGCAGGGGTCGGCAGCAAGGCAGGGCCATTGCCTGCCACCCGTGACACCTGCACGTGGCGTGCCGCTCTGCACTGGGGCCCAGCTGGCTTGGAAGCTACTGGGGCACTCTGTGAAAGAGGGGATCCTTGAGGTGCAGGAGGGGCATGGTAGCAACATCTACAAAGAGCTTTTTGGAGGCCTCAGGCCACACCTGTCAGCAAACAAGTCCATCATGTCCACCTGCACTCACAGTCAGGTGCCCGCCAAGATATGGATGCAGAGCCCCAGGAGCTGCCCAGTGCTTCCAGCTCAACCAAGGGCTCCACAGAAAAGGCAGAAAAGTGCTCTGAGCTCCTGTCCCATGCCCAGTTGGCAGAGCAGAACTCTGTCTCTGGAAACTCACAGCTCTGGGACATTCCTGTAAAGGAGCTGGAGGAGGAAGAACTCCCAGAAGCACAGGCTGCAGGAGAGTGGAACCGAGACCTGCAGAGTCTGTGGCTTGCCCTGTTCTTGAAGGAGAACGAGGTAGAGGCAGAAGCTTCTGCCCTGGCTGGAGACCTCTGGGATGAAGGCTATGGCAAACTCTGCCCCACATGAGAGCCTAGGGAAAGCTCAGGCTTCTCAGCTTCTCCTTTCTCTGGAGGCTCCTGTGAGGAAAGGGCAACTTGTCAGCCAGCCAAGCACACTGCACTTCACAAGCAGCTGTGCATGGGGCCTGATGATTTGCTGCAAATTACGCATAAAAAGAGGGAGGAGCTGGAGAAGCTGGAGGAAGAGAAAATGTATGCAGAGCTCTTTGTAGACATCTCCTCGTCCATAAGCAATGAAGAAAGCCCCATGATGTCCAGCTGCGTCCTCAGGGATCCATCAAGTGCCACCGTGGAACCACCTGCGGACCCCTTGGTGCCACACAGCGGTTGCAGTTTGACCAAAGATGCCACAGGAGAAGCACAAAACTGCACAGAGCTGTTGTCTCTTGAGCTGCTGGCAGACTTGGGCTCTGACTCTGAGGACTCACCGTCCCTGGAAACTCTGCTGAATGAGCTCCTGGAGGAGTGGGTGCAAGAAGAAGCGGTGGGAGAGAGGGACAGAGAGGTAGAAAGCCCATTGTCACTCCCGCCACGAGACCAAGATGAAGAGTTAGAGGTAGCACTGTCGTAGTTTGATTAGGAAGTGAGTTTCTGAAAAGTTGTGGTCAAACCAATCAGTGGCCAGATTTGAAACTGGCTCCTGTTGTGGCCACTGGGGATCTGGATATGCCTCTGAGAACACACAGGGGTTAAAAGCAGAAGATTCCCAGAGGGGCTTTCTCTTTTGAGTCCAGTTGGTGAGTGGATCTGACCTCTCCCCTGCCCAGCTGTGTCTGGGTGGGGCAGGGGAGGCCATGCGGCCTGTGGGAAGGGAGGCCGGAGCCGTGCAAGGTGCAGGGGTGGAGGAGACCTGGGATGTTTGGGCAGCCCCCCCTCTGGGAGAGAGTGATAGAGACTGTGCTGGCTTGAAATTTGATATCTTGTGCCTGGCACCATGGCCAGGAGAAGAAGGGGGGGCAAGGTGCCCCCAGCAGACCGTGGCTGAGGTTTTAACCCCTTTGGTGCTGTGACAATGGAAGCTGTAAAAAACATTGATCCTCCCCAGCTGAGAATTGAGAGGGGACGGAGGATGGGCAAGTGAAAAGAAGGTTTGAGTGAGAGAAGAAATGCCAGCAGCTGAGAAGTGCCCTAGATGGAGGAGATGATTGCAGTGGCCTTTTGGCTGGACTTCCCTCTTACATGGCCACGGGACGGAACCAATTTCTTCCTGTAATGTAGACAATGCACCTTGGGAGAGGTGGTTGGCCAGAAGCCAGAAGTGACAAAGCTGTTATAAGAAGTAGAGGGAACAGAGACTGATGGGGAGCATGTGGTGGAGCCCTCTGCTTTCAGCGGAGAAGGATCTCTGTTCCTGAGACCCCCAGGCCCCAGGAGAGTGAATATGGGGGGGACAGGTGTCCCAAATGGTGAGAGGCGGCCACTTCTTGGAACTGGACAAGGCATTCTTAAAAGGACCTAAGAAGCAGTTTGGATCCATGGCCAGCGGTGAGAGCACGGAACACGTAAGGAAGATGGTCACCATGGCAGATTCTCTTCGGGCAGCTGCCACATGTGACATGGAAGCACAGGAAATTCCAACTGTGTTTCCTGGGGAGGCCCATGGTGCAAGAGGGAGACTCCTCTCTCCTGATGAACTGGGGGGAGGTTGTGTGAAGGATGGTATTGGACTGAGAATTGAGTATTAGAGGGGATTGAGTGTTAGAGGGGTGGGGGAGGAGGAGTGTTTTGGAGGGGTTCCATTGTGGATTGTTGTGTGTGGTTTTTTGTTTGTTTTTTGGTTTTTTTTCTGTTTTGGTTTGGGTTTTTTTGGTTTTTTTTTTTTTTTTTTTTTTTTTTTTTTTGTTTTGTTTTGTTTTGTTTTTGTTTCTATGTTATAGATGAATAAAGTGTTGTCTTTTCCCACCATTCCCAAGTTGGAGCCTGGTTTGTTCTGTTTCCTGGTCACATCTCATAGTAACCATTTTGGAAATATACCTCTCATGGGGGCACTGGCATTGTGCCAGGGTCAAACCATGACACCGTACATCCTGGATTGCCCCATCCCAGGGGCAGAATCCATCCCCTGTGTTTGTTGGTCTCCACATGGTTGCTGGTTGTCCCTTTCTCCCCTGTGTCCAGGTCTCTCCAAGGGCCTTCAGGCCTTCCAGGGAGCCAATAGCTCTTCCCATTTTGTACTGGCTGTGCACTGCTCAGGATCCCTGCCAGTCCTGTGTCCAAGCCATTTATGGAGATGTTGGGGAGCACAGGGCCGAGGATGGAGCCCTGCAGAACCCCACTAGTGACCGGTGCCAGCCTGATGCCACCCCAGTCACTGTCACCCTTTGTGTCCCAGCCTTGTGCCCATTGTCACCCATCACATGGCAGGTTTATCCAGCTGGGGCTGGACAGTTTGTCCTAAAGGATCCTGCCAGAGACAGTCTGCAAATCCTTGCTGGAATCCCAGTCTTTTGGGATTTTTTACTGGCTTTCCTTGATGAACCAGATGGGTCAGCTTGTCTTAGAAGGAAATTGACAAGCTATTATTTAAACACAAATCTAACTTTATTTACAAATAAACTATTTACAGCTATAGTTGGTTTGCCAACCATAATCCTCAGAACAATGTGATGTCCAGGCTCAATGATGTATGACAAAGTGCTGACCAAGCCTGGATCTAACCACACCCAGAGCCTTCTCTGAGAAGAACCTCAGGAAGTCAGCAGTCCTTTCTGCACCTTGTGAAGCAGCGGGCGGGTGTTCCTGCTCAGTCTTGCCTGAATGTGCCACTCTGGACACAAGAGGCCCCCAGCTCAGCGGTGCCAGCACCACAGAGAGCATCGGGACCCTGCTGGTGATTGCTGCTCCCTCAGCCTGCTCAGGATCAAGCTGGTCTGAGCTGCCAGGCAACAGATGAATTCACAGCCACCTTTCTCCAAGGCCTGAAGTTCTGTGACCAAAACAGAGCCAAGCTGAGTTCCTGTGTTTACAGAGACCCCCCAGTCTCCCAGCCCTCGGTCCCCACTCACCTCTGACAATCAGAGCAGGCACCTCCGTGCTTTGGTCCTTGACATGCCGCATGATGGTCCCTGGGCACAGAGCTCTGTCAGCCCCTGCTGTTCCCCAGCATGCTCCCAGCAGCCAGGGCCCACCAGTAGCCTGGATGTGACACTGGGCAAGGGCTGGGGGAGACAGGAGCTGCCCAAAGTGGGAGCCTGGGCTGGGGCTTACCAATGAACCTGACAGTCAAGTCTCGCACGCATTCCTGAGGGTCCTTCAGGTACTTCAGGCTCTGAAGAAGGTACTGCTCAGCCCTGCTGCTGTCCTTTTTCATCTGGAGAGACCAGAAAGGTGTGAGCATTGGCACATACCCTCCAGGTGGCTGGAGCAGCCCCTCCTGCCAGCACCTCCATCACTAAGAGCCCTGTTCCCTCCCACTGGGTGCAAGAAGGGGAGATGGGCCTGGAGATGAGCCTGGAGAAGAGCCCTGTTCTTGAGCCAGGAACAAGGATGCACTTCCAGGCTGTGGGGTCTCTTGCCTAGGCCCAGCTGCAGAGCCCATGGCCTGGCACAGTCCCTGGGGTGCATCCTCACCAAGCACTCAGCCATCTTCCAGGTCTGCCATGTCTTCACCACATGCTTCATCTCCTTCCACTTGAGGAGCTCTGCGATGGCAAGGAGAGCATTCCTGGAGGCCTGTGGAACAGCAGAAGCTGGGACATGGCTCCAGGGCCTGGAAAAGGTGCCTCTGCCTTGAGGGAGCTGGGACACGCCCCTGCCAAAGCATCTGGGAATGGCCCCTAGGTGCAGGGATAGAGGCTCAAATCCCTGCTCTCCAACACCTTTGGGGACCACACAGCACACATCCCACACCTTGGTGGTGCTGGGCTGGGGCTGAGCCCTGCTGCAGTAGGCAGGGCAGGGGTTGGGAATGGCCGTGCCAGCTTGTCCAGCCCTGCTGCACTGATTCTGCAGGGACCCTTCCCAGGGTCTGTGCTGGGGGGGCTGCCCAGTGCCCCGGAGCTCCAGGGAATGTCAGCCACCCCTCTCTGTGTCACTGCTCAGCCTTGACATCAGTACCTGGCCCACTTTGGGGGCCTCGTCGTTCATGCGAAGGATGAGCGGGGCCAGGACAGTGTGCACGAAGTTCTTCATCCACTTCTTCTCCTTCCCCACCACTGTCCTCACCAGGTCTCTGAAGGAGCTGATGCAGCTCTCCCGCACCCAGCTTTCCTCCTGGAAGGAACAAGGAGAGGTGAGCTTGGGAAACAGCAGCTGCCACCCATAATGAGGGGTGTAGCAAGAGCCTGAAGGAGAGATGTGGGACTGCAGGAGGCTCTTCAAAATGCTGTTTATTGTATCCAAGATGTTACAGCAGTGCAGGGTCGTGGGCGACAGAGCCTGTGCCTACAGCTGTCAGCTCCAGCTGTAGGCAAGCCTGAAGACCCTTTAATTTTGGTTACATTGCATTATATACTTTTCTTTGCTTAATAGCATCTTAATACAGAAGAACCAATCTATAGCTTAACTTTTACCTATAGCCCATCATAACTACTATAATTACCATATTCATGTTATTATTCTCCAATCACTAAAAGTTAGTATGTTACAGTTTAAGTTAGAAGTTGTTTTCCAGTTTTCTTGCAGTGGAAAATTTTGAGACCTTTTTTCTGCTTGCGACGTTGGCAGTCTTGTTTGCCTGTGCTATCTTTCTGCTTGGTAAAAACATCTTCGTGTTTGAGGTGGGTTTATCCTTTGCTCTAAGTGATAAAAACCCCCTTCTAACTAACAAACCCTTTGCCTTCTTAGTTATCCAGTAGGAGTGGCTGGGCAATTCTTTTCTTCTGTATCAAAACTTGCTTCCATCCCTATTTCATTCTCAAGTTCTACATTCAGAAATCTTTCTGCCAAGCATCCATATCTGTGAGACTTTCTTGTCAAACTTTCATCCTTCCCAGCAGGGTGTGACAGCAGCTGAGGTGAGGGGCAATGCTCGGGGGCCAGATTGCAGAGTGGGGAGAAGCAGAATCCATGCCGGGAGAGCCCAGGGAAGCGGAGCCTGCCCCGAGTGCTGCTGTCACAGCCCAGTGCCCCTCTCAGGGCTCGGGCTCACATTGGCCTCACCTCATCAAAGTGGTACCAGAGTATCCTCGCCACATCTGCAGCAATGGAACTGGCTTCGGTCCTCTTCAAGCACTTCATCATGTTCTGGAGGACCATCAGGGCCATCATCACCAGAGACGTGCAGTTCTGCCGCAACAGGTTCATCAGGTCTGGCAGCAGCACCTTCATTTTTCTTGCCTGCAGGAAAGACAGTTTCCATTTAGTGAGCAGGCCCTGCCAGTCAGGGAGGCTATTTGGAGCCGTGAGCCCTTGTCCTGACTCCCAGCCCAGGGTTCAAAGCCTGGCTTCCCCGTGTGTGCCCCTGACAGCACCCTGCTCACCCTGTCCTCTCTGTTGGACAGTGTGATGAGGGCCCTGAGCAGCAGGGAGGTTATCTCTCTGTCTGTGCTGTTGGCTGAATACAGCAGAAACCTGCAGGTTTTGTACAATGAAGCGAATTCCTCCTCTTGCACATCTTCGGAGGCCAGCAGCTGAAAGAAACCCTGCAGTGAGCAACTTTGCCCCTGGCAAAGCCAGCAGGGCTCCTCTGGCACAGCTTCTGCTTCCCCCACAGCTGAGGACAAGGGCACCAGAGCTTTTGCTGCTCACGCACAGCCAAGTAAGAGAGGCAGTCGTTTTCAGGAAAGGTGCGGAAAATGCCATTCTTCAGGTCCTGGAGTTGGACACGAAGCTCCTTCAAGACCTTCTCTACTGTCTGGGGCACCGAGAACATCACCTCCCACAAACTGAGGGCATTCCTGCAAGGCAGAGCACTGTCAGTAGGGCCTGGCCCAGCGCTGCAGATGTGGGCTGCCTGGGGATCCTGCCCAGGCAGGCAGGAGATGCCTGAGGAGCAGCGTGCTGCCTCTGGGCTAGCTCTGGCAGGCCCAGCCAGCTTTGGCTGTTGCAGGACTGAATGACCCCAACCAGGGCTGGAAAGCGTGGAGGGATGGGGGGCCTGGCTCCTTGGTGGGGTCCTGCAGTGTTCTTGGGTTTGCCAGCCAGAGGGTCTCGGGGTCCCTCTCCCCACAGGGGCTTTTGGCACCAGTACCTATCTCCTCGTGGGGCGATCTGCAGCAGTGTTGTGACCACCTGCCCAGGACTCCTATCAGCCACCAAGAGAAGCAGGCAGTGGAGGCTGTGCTGGACTTGGATGTCTGTGACCAACCCAGTGTGGTAGATGTGGCTCACGATTTTTGGCACCTGGAGGGACACGGGTGAGGATGGTGCTGCCGCTGGAGCCGAGCTGCCCTTCCCATCCCTCTTGCTGCCTCAGGGCGGCTCCAGGTGCCCAAAACATCTGGGTTTGGGAGGGATGGAGGGAGGCAGGAAGCCAACATGGCAGGGCAATCCAGACACAGGCCACTTACATCCGTCAGCCACCAGTCAGGCTCTCTCCCAATCACCTCCAGCATGCTGAGAGCCACCTGATGATTGCAGGGAGATGAGTAGCGGAACATCGTAATGGTTGAGAGGATGATGTGTGTCCTCTCAGAAGGTCCCAGGTATTTTCCAACAGCCTGTGGCAGGAGGGAAAGGAACCCTGCTGATTCTGGGCCCCATTGCTTACACAAATGCTGTGGACAAGAGTCCCAGCAAGGGGAGCTCTCGGTACCTCGATGAAGTCCTTGGCATTGGGAGAATGAAGTGAGGAGCTGATCCCATCTTCCCAGTGTGCTTGGAGCTGTGCATTGTCCTCTGGCAGTGTCACACCTGAGGAGTGGGGAAACTTGGACACATCAGTGAGACACAGCTGCTGTGCCAGCAAGCCAACCACATCCTTGCTGGACTTCTGGATGCTAAGAATTTTAGACTTTCTGTGCTAACAGACTCTGACCCCCAGGAGAGCACTACATCTAACCTGAGGCGTGAAAAAGACTTCCAAAATTAATTGATAGCACTGGGATTACAGGTGTATAGTTAATTAGAAATGTGTAATATCATAGACTAGAAAACTTCAGAGTTTAAGGTTTTAGAATACAGAAATATATATAGGGCAAGATAGAAGTTTTAGGGCAGAGGCAGGTTGTTCTTCTTGACCTTCTTCCTTCTCCTTCAGAAGTTTGAGTAGTATTTTGTAAGTGGACAGAAAAGTCCACATTGCGGAATTCAAGTGATTAGTTATTAGCTTGAAAGAGAAAATAATTTAGGTGTCATTTCTTAATTAGATATTTTAGCCTTAAAAGACCTTGTAACAAGAGATCGCCATTGTTTGTCTTGTTAATGAAAGACTACAGAAGTCACTGCCGGTGAGACTGGAACATTGACAAGTTAAACACAAGTCTTAAATGAGTCTAAACATGAACTATCGTCTCAAGTACCTTCAGTCTTGATCTCAACAGAAGAAAAAAAAAGCTGAAAACCAGCACATCCTGACAGAGTTTGGGAACTGGGAATTGCTGGGGAGGAGTTGGTTGCAGCAGGAGGTGCTGCACGGGTGTAAAGGGCAGCCTTCCTCCAGTGTCTCTAGCCAGTGCTGCTGGCCCAGGAGGCTGCGAGCCCCTGGAGCTCTGCATGCAGCCCCCATCTACACTGTGGCTGCAGTACTGGTCAGGGGGAAGGGCCCGTGGGGCTGGCGTGTGGCAGGGAAGGACACAAGCTCTCCGGGGCACCTGGGGAATGGGCGGAATGGGGCTGAGTCCTGTGTGGACGAGCAGCTCAGCTGCACAGGACCATCAAGAACTTGGGACAGAGAATGTGGGGAAGGAATAGAGATGATAGCAGTGCTGGGGACATGGTGGCACCTGCACCAGGCACAAGGGTCCATCAAAATGCCAGGGAAGAGCAGCAGATAGATCAGGGGGTGTCACTGTGCAGGGGGATGCAGCCAGCACAGCTTCTCTTACGTTGCTGCTGAGAGATGAAATTGAGGAGGGCGTAGAGAGCATCCAGAGCCACATGGTTGGTCTTTTCTTCCTCAAATGCCATGAGGATGAGATGTCCAAACACCTTCCCAAGGACTGGGATCTGGATCTGTCCACAGGCATCATCTCTTTCCTCATTTTGACCAGTCTGGGGGAGGCAGGCAGAAGAGCAGAATGGCTGAAGAAGAAGAATGGCTGAAGAAGAGCAGCTGAGGCCAAAAGCCTGACCCACACAGTGTATCCCAGGCTGGAGGTGGCTGAGAGCTTGGTAAGGCCCTGCAGGCCCCATCTCAGAGAATCACTGGACAGCAGCCCCAGCAGGGAGAGCTCCCTCCCTGCTCCTTGGGCAGTCCCATCCGACAGAGGGCTGGGGCAGAGCCGGCTCCTGGCTGGGAAGCCCAGGGAAAATGGAGGGACCAAGACCTTTCAGCTCAGAGCCTGAGCCCAGGCTGGCCTTGAAGGCACCTCAGAGCTGCAGCTCTACTGGCCATGGGGACAGGGACATGGCTGGAGGTGCCTGCTCCTCACCTCCAGAGTGGAACAGCTGGCCAGCCAATGGCTCAGGCTGCAAATCCTCTGCAAGGCCCTCTCCCGCACAACGGCTCTCTCAGAGCTGGTGAAGGTGAGCAGCACCTGGGCACAGAGAGGCTGAGGTGAGCCCTGGGAGCAGACACCAGCTCCTGTGCGATCAGCGTGGCTCTCTCCTCCTGGGCTGGACTCCTACCATCCTTCAAGGCTTCCTTTCACCTCGAGCTCAGCCTCAGGAGGCTCCTGTGCCTGGGACAAAGGCCCCGGGCCAGCCTTGTGGCCAGGCAGGTGCCACTCTCTGCAGCCCCTGTACTCCAGCTGAGCCCCAGGGCAGGGCAGCGCCCTCCCTGCAGTGTGCTCTGCCTGCTCACAACTGGGCTGAGGACCATCCAGCCAGGAGTGGGCAACCCCCCCAGGGTAAGGAACAGTGCCCACACCCCCACTCTTTGCACAGGCCAGACCTCCAAGACGTCCTGCAGCACCTCGCCAGATTTGAGCACCACAGCCTTCAGCATGATGTCCATGGCATCCACGGTCTGCAGGGAAGACAGAGAGTGATGGCAGGGATTCTGCTGCCCCTCCCACCCTGGAGACTGATCAGAATTCCCAGGGCAGGATGCCCTCACTGCCTGGGAGATCCAGGGACAGGCAGTGTCCTGCATGCACTAGCCTGTGATGCTGGACATGGCCCAGCCCTGGGAAGGGGATGGAAGGATGAAGGTGGGAAAGCAAAGCAAGAGCCTGCCATGCCTTGGATCTCTGATCATGAGGGAGCATGCGGTGGCCAAGAGCAGCCCAGAGGGCCTGGGGTTCCTGCAGCTCACCCAGCACTCACCTGAGTGTAGAGGGAAGCCTCCAGGCCCGTCATTTCCTCTTCTGGAGGAAGAAGAAGAACACTCCAAAAGCAGGAGCTGATCAGCTGTGTGTTGTCCAGCAGCTCGGGCAGCACAGAGCTGCAGAGAGAGAGGTTCCAGTTGGATACTGGTAATGGCAGCAGCATCTCAGGGCCTTGTGCAGGTGGACACAGAGCGTCCCTCAGAGGCACAAGCAGGTACCTCAGTTGGGTGATGGCCAGCATGGCAAGCAGCTGCAGCTCTGTGCGCATCTGCTTCTGGGGCTCCTCGCTCAGCAGCGCCTGTGGAGCACAGCTGGGCTGGGACCTGGCAGCTGCCAGCACCCAGTGCCCCCAGCTCCTCACCCTGCACAAGCACTGCCCTCACAGGGTGCTGGGGCTCCCCAGGTGTGCCCTCACCTCGATCTTCTCTGCCAGCCCATGTCTGCGGCAGAAGCACTCCAGGCCTGCTAACGAGCCACGGTTCGTGGCACTGCTGCACAGGCTGCGGATGCTCTCCAGGAACTGCAGCTTGTCATCCTGCATCTGGCAGCAAAGGACAGAGAGACCATGGGGCATCTGAGAAGGAACACATGGCCAGCAGGACCAGAGCCCTGGGGGAGTACAGGGCACAGCCACCAGCCCATGGACTGCATTTACCGGGCAAGAGAGCCTGACAAAGGCCTGGATGAATGCCATGGCTTCCTGCTCCTCCTCACACACAGCTAACCCAGCAGCACCTGACAGAGAGAAGGAAGGGCTGCAGAGAATCTGGCAATGGCAGAGAGCAGGGGAAGATCTGCCCTCCACCCAGGCCTGTGCCTGTTCCGCTGGCAGGGCCTTCCCAGGCGGATCCTGGCTGGAGGGTGCCCAGCAGAGGAGCTGCCATGCTGGAGCACAGCACGGAGGGGAAAGCCCCAGAGCCTTGGGCTGAGGAATGCACTGGCAGAGGGACAGCAAAGGTGCAGGGCCTCATGGCATCCCTGCCTGCTGCCGGCCCAGCCGCGGCTCACTGCCCTCACCCTAGAGCAGGAGTTGGGGCCCCTCTGCTCACTCCCTCCTTGGCAGAGATTGTGCTGGGGCTGGCATTCAGCCCTGAGCAGCCTCAGCCTGAGGCATCACAGCCAGCCCTGGGCTGCTGTGAGCCAGGGAAACAGGCTGGGCTCCCAGCCCTGCCCAGCCCAGCATGGCCTCTCACTCACCCGTCTGCAGGGGCTGCACCATTGTCACCTCGTAGGGCTCCACTGGGGAGCTGCTTTCCTGGGGAGCCCCGTCCTCCTCCCAGGCCACCCTGGGCTGCCTCGGGGCTCTCCTCTCCATGATTTGATAGAAAAGGCTGGTAGCGGAGAAAAGGGAAATAAGAATTGTTTGGGAAAAACCTCAGCACCACGGGGCTGCTGAAGAAGCAGGGAAACTCTGGAGCTTGTGTGTACAGGCTCCTGGCCAGCTCTGTATTCCCAAACTATCCTCTTCTCTCCCTGTCCAGCTGGACACTGACCACAGGGGCAGCAGTGGGGTGTCACAAAGGGCTCCCCTGTGACACAACACCTACCCCCAGAAATGGATCCAGGTAACCATTGACATGGAACCTGCCCCCAGCAACGGGCCAGGGACCGGGCAGGGAGGCTCTGGCTGTCCCTGGGGGCATGGGCACAGCTCAGTCCTGGGCACACTAAGTGCTCCCAAAGGACTTCCAGGCCCCCTTTGCCCTCCTGTCCCCTCCGCACATCCCTGGTGTGCTCCAGCATGCCCCAGAGCCCTGTGTTCAGACACCCCCACATGCCCCCAGGATGTCCCTGTGTGAAAAACAAGGTTCACTCTCCTGTAAAACATTCAAAGTTTAATAAAGGACAAGAGGAGACAAAGACAAGAAAGCAAAGATTTACAGCTGGGTGCGTCTTGGCACTTAGTCAAGAGCACCCCTGCTATTTTGGAAACACCCTTTAGGTACCATTTCTACTGCATCAGCCTATTCATAAACAATTATGCATAGTAAACTTTTCCCAAGCTAGTTTACATATTCCAAGAACTGTTTGGAATGGCTCCTCCTCAGGTCCGCCTTTTTAGAGCATGTGGATTCCTTGGCTGTGGTTTTAGTGCTTTTTTATCATCACCTACAGTTCTGGGCCTTTCATACTTTCTGCTGATGGCAAGTGTTGATGGTTGACATATCTGTACAGGTGTCCTCATCTTGTGTTCTTTGGGTTTTATCCCATTCAAGCAGGCATTTTAACACAAGCATACTTATATCAGCTATTTCTAAGTTTTAGTAAACAACAGAAATAAAAACTATATCTTTATAGTCAAGTTATTTTAACACCACACATACAGAATCCCTTTTAATATTTGTGACTTGGTATTAATTCCGATGCCTGAGCACTTCTGTTTGTTAATATCTTGAAAACTGCTTGGAGTCTTATCATAGAATTCAGCACATAAATTGGGGTTAATAATGAGTTAGATTTCTGTGCTGGTTTTACCTTTTTGTTTACTAATTGTTTTTTTTCCCGAATCTTGGACTACACCCCTAAGGGCAAATGGGAAACAAATCCATCTCTCTCCTTTTGGATATTCAATTCCCAGTCTATAAGCACTTTTTCCTAAGTTTCTTGCAATCCAATATTTTTTCCTGTTTTGCCTACAGGTACTTAATTTGGATGGGTTATAACAGTGCCTGTTGACATGGGGGTGTGCAATAAAAGATAAACTTTGGTTTCTTTCTATGTAATTGCTTTCAGTAGCATTTGTGATGCAATATTGCCATTATCCTGAAAGGGAAAAGACAAAAGATGAGTGACAGAAAAAAGAATAACAGAGGTCTGGTATGGCTTATACCCCCACCTCCCATGCCCATGGGGTTGCAGCCTGTTGGAACCCTGCATGCTGAGAATTTTAGATTTTCTGTACAGACAGACTCTGACACCCTGGAGAGCACTGCATTTGACCTGAGGCCGTGGAACAGGCTTCCAAAATTGATTGATAGCACTGGGGTCATGGGTGTGCAATTGGTTAGAGGTGTAGAATATCACAGGGTGGAAAATGTAGAGTTTGGGTTTTAGAATATCGTAATAAATATGAAGCAAGATGGAGGTTTTAGGGCAGAGACAGGCTGTTCTTCTTTACCTTCTTTTTCCTTCTTCTCCATGCATTTGGGTGGTCTTTTGTAATTAGACAGAAAAGCCCACCCTGTGGGCTTTGAGGGATTAGTTATTGGGTTAAAAGGGAAAATATTTTAGGTGTCATTTCTTAACTGGATAGTATAGCCTTAAAAGACCTTGTAACAAGAGATAGTGAGCATTTTGTGCCTTGCTAATGAAAGACTGCAGAACTCACGGCTGTGAGGCTGTAACATTGATAAGAAATAATAAACACCTGAGTCTGAACGTGAACTATCGTCTCAAGTGCCTTCATTTCTGACCTCGACAGAGGTAGAAAAAGGAAGCTGAAAACTGGCAGCAAGCCATTGCAGGTGTATTTGATCTTCTCGGTGGCAAGTACAGCAGCCAACCCCGTCTTGCCCTCTTTTTCCCTTGTCACTTCCTTTTTCCTAATTTCCAGGCAAATAATTTTTGACATTCCTTAACTGTTTCCCTCCATTCCTCAGGTATCTCCCATTCAACAGGCACTAAAAATTCCCATCTACAAAGCAAAGTTATTATTTCAGCTGTTTCTGGTGTTTGGATAGCAGGACCAATTAGGTCCAGGTGTACCGTAACTTTCTATAAAAGCAATGGGTCTCTTAATAATGATATATAGAATAAAGAGATTGGTCAGCCTTCTGTGAGTCATAGAGTCAATGCTAATTGTTACCAGTTCAGGCACGCCCTGCTGCGACACTGACACGACACCAGGCAGCCACCAAATCTGCTCTGTCACTGCCCCCCACAGCTGGACCCCCATTTTGTACTGGCTGTGCGCTGCTCAGGATCCCTCCCAGTCCTGTGTCCAAGCCATTTCTGGAGATGTTGGGGAGCACAGGGCCGAGGATGGAGCCCTGCAGAACCCCACTAGTGACCGGTGCCAGCCTGATGCCACCCCAGTCACTGTCACCCTTTGTGCCCCAGCCTTGTGCCCATTGTCACCCATCACATGGCAGGTTTATCCAGCTGGGGCTGGATAAACACTTTGTCCTGAAGGATCCTGGCAGAGACAGTCTGGAAAGCCTTGCTGGAATGCAGATTCTCCACCTACACCCCGTGGGCAGTCAGGGGTCACCATGTCCCAGGAGGAATCCGAGACGCGCTGGCTCTGACCGGGGCCGGCGGCGTCCTCCAGGGCTTTGCAACAGCTCCCAGGAAAATCTTTTCCAGGATTTTTCCAGGAAGTGAGACTGAAAGGCTTGTACTGGTCCCATGCAGCTCCTGTACTGGTCTCCTATTGGCCTGTGCTGATCTTTAATGTTCCCTTACTGGTCCCGGTCTGTTACGTACTGTTGTGTACTGGTCCCATCCTGGTTCCATATGGGTCCTCACTGCTCTCATCCTGATTCCATACTGATCCTGCAATGGCCCACTCCTGGTCCAGTACTGGTCCCACACTGGCCTGTACTGGTCACATTCTGCTCCTGCAGTCACCCACAGTGCTCTCATACTGGCCCAGTGCTTGCCTGTAGTGGCCTATACAGCTCCTTACTGGTTCCCATACTGGTCCAGTACAATCCAGCACTGGCTCATGCAGGGCTCTGCTGGCCCCATGCTGCTGCCATACTGCTCCACAGTGTTTGTACAGTGCTCACACTAGCCCTCACACTGGGCTGTACTGGCCTGCACTGGTCCCACACTGGTTTGTGCTGTTCTCTACTGGCTCCTACTGGTTTGTACTGGCCTGTGTTTGTCTGCACTGGCCCATCATGTTCCAGCAGCAGTCCCATAAAGGTCCTGCATTTGCTTGGCTTGGTGTCTACTGGTCCCACACTGCCCTGTACTGGTCCTACATCAGTCCAATCCTGGTCAAGTACTGGTCCCATCCTGGTGTCATACTGGTCCCATGCTAGCCCTACTGGCTGCATACTGGTCCTGTACTGGTCTAGTACCAATCCCTTCCTGTTTCCATACTGGTTCTTACTGGTCCCATACTGGTTCAATACCAGCCCTTTTAATCATTTTGGAAGCAACTGAGCCATTTGGAGTGGGAGTGGAATAATTTTGGAGCTGCTCCATTTTTAGGAGTCATTGAAAAATTTTGAGTAATTGTGTAAGTTTGAGTGATTATTCAGATCTTGAGGCAGGTTCTCTACAGGAAAAGAGTTTGGTCTTTGGGACCTTTTCCTCTTTTTTCCCTGTTATGTTTTAATCCCAGAACTGATAGATGAACAGAAGGAATTTGAAGTCAGCACCTGGAAATTCACTCTGGAAGAGATAATTCCCATTGCTGCGCAGTAGAGTGAGACCAGAGAGGTAAATCCAACGTGATCAATGCATCTTTCCCTTCACCTGTGTAAAATCTGAGGTGGTTTTTGGGATTTTCCCAGTTCCAGTATCTCATGCTGCTTATTCAAAGGGCCTGGCAATTCAGGCTGACGAATTCCCACATCCTAGAGAGCTGCAATATTCCTGTTTAATCCCAAAAATCACCCAAAAGAAAGACTCCAGAGGAGATTTAGGTGTAAAATTGTGGATCATTTCAGAAAGCACCAACTGCACCTAGAGCAATCCCAAAGGTATCTGCGGGCAGGTGGGCACACTCAGGTGTGATGGAGCTGGGCGGGATCAGGCCAGGAATCAGATGCTGATTTTGTGATTTACAGCAGGATTTCTCCCCTGATCCCAATTCCCAGTGTTGTGGTGGTGCCAGGTGTGCTGGTGGTGGGTCTGGGACCCTCAAACTGGGATCTGGGACCCCTAAACTGGGCTTTGGGTCCCTCAAATTAAGGGTTCAAGTTCTGGCCTCCCAAACTGGGGTCAGGGACCCTCAAACTGTAATCTGGAGTCTTTAAACTGGGTGTGGGACTCTCAAACTGAGAACTGGTACCCCCAAATGGGGGTCTGCAGGCCTCCAGCAGGATCTGGGATACTCACACTGGGGTCTCAGCTCTCCAAAGTGGTCTGGACCCCTCCCCCACCTGGAGTTTGGGCCCCTCAAAGAGGGGTTTGGGATTCTCCATCTGAGATCTGAGATCAGGGACCCCTGAGATCAGGGACCCTCAAACTGAGATCTGGGACGCCTAAACCGGGTCTGAGCCCTTTAAACTCTTGTCCCAACTATGGGCTCATTCCCCAGGTGCAAATTCCCACATCAAGGCAAAGGATTTTTATTTTTCATTCCAGATACTCAGGGAGGAGATGGGAGTTCCTTACAAAAGGCCCATCCCAGATGGAGCACCAGAACTGACACTGGTTTGGAGTAGGGGCTCAACAGGTCAGTGGTCACATCCCCCCCCTTTTGTTGGTTCTAAAGTGGCTGGTTTTGCATCGAGTGCAAAACCTGAGGGTTTTGAGGGTGGCACCCTGAAAAAACTGGAGGGACGTGGGGGAGTGAGGTAGGGGTTTATTTGGGTGTACAAAGAGAAAAGGGGGAAGGGGACACCTCAGGATGGAATTTTGGGTCCACCTTAGAGGGGGGAGGTGAGTGAGAGGACCCCAGGATGGAGATTTGGGATCCCCAGGGTGGGCTTTGTGGGGTCTGAGGGGAGATTTGGGGTCCCAGGGTAGGATTTGGAGGGACCCACAGTGGATTTTTGGGATTCCAGAATTGATTTAGGGGTTCCAAGATAGATTTTGAGGTCCAAAATAGATTTTGTGGATCCCAAGATGGATTTTGGAGTCCCAGAATGTGGGAAGGTCTCAGGCACTGGTGCCTCTGGCAGATAGGAGGACTCAGTGCCAGATTTTACAATCCCCTCAGCAGGGGGACCTTTGGGATTTGAGGATTCCCAGGGTGGATTTTGGAGTTTCACAGTGAGTTTTGCTCTCCCTGGGATTGATTTGGGCATCTCAGGTTGGGTTTTGGGGTTGTGGAGTAGGTTTTTGTAGTCCCAGGTTGGATTTTGGGGGTTCTAGGGTGGGTTTTCAGGGTCCTGGGATGGATTTTAGGGTTCCAGCCCCCACAGTGCAAAGTCCAGGGCGGGGGCACTGTGGGTCAGACACCCCATGGACACCACGTCAATGTGGGGCCCCAAGAACTGGGGGAGGGTCTCCAAAATGATGCCCCCACTGGCCTCCACCATCACCCCGGGGTGTGCAGCCTTGACCTGCGCCGCCGCTGCCTGCAGCTCCTGGGGGGGACACCCCGTGAGCAGGGAGCACGCCCTCCCCAAAATTTGGGGACACACGGGACATCAGGATGTACAATGCTCGGGAGTCCTGGCATGCAGCCAAAGACCCCTGCGGCTTTGAGTTCCACCCATGGAGCAAATTACCAACTTTATATGAAGAATAACGAGTCATAAAATTTTAAGCAGCATAACAGCAGTTGTCACAGGGTGAAAGGTAGAATTTGGAAGAATTTTACTATGGGGGTCCAGGGGACAAGATGGAGGGATTTGGGCGTTCTCCTGTTCTTCTTCCTTCTTCTTCCTAGCCTCCATCTTCTTGGTGATGGTAGCACCCTAGGATTGGTGTAAAGTAGAAAGTCACTGTCCAACATAGATGATAGGTAATGGAAAATAACTGCAAATAAAGTACATGTAGTTTTTAGTATAAAGAGATTGCACCGCCTCAGGGCAGAGTATCGTGCCTCGGACTGACCTGCTGAACAGACCTCGGCAGGCCAGACAGAAAATGCTTTAGATAAGAAATAATAAACAACCTTAAGAACGCAAGCTGAAGACTTCTGACTCCTTCTTTGACAGCTGGGTTGGAAAAAGAGACTTTTAACACGCCTCGGGCTCACCTTGACCAGAGGAGATCCCGAGAGGGCAGGGGCATGAGAACAGTACTGGCAACACCAAGTGCTGCTGCTGCTGCTGGGCACAGCTGCTGTGCCAGCACTGATCTGCCCCAGCTCTGCACACAGACATCGCTGCTGCAGCTCCAGAGAAGGCAACAAAAGGGCATCTCTGGTGGGAAATACTTTCTTTCATTTAAAACCACTGAAAGTGCAGCCCCTCATTGACGCAGTCTGTGGCCACAGGGAAGGTGGAGAGAAACAAAATGAGCAATGGCACAAACAACGGCATTTCTTTGTGGACAATATTAAGAAGGAAAACAAAGAAATAGGGCATCCAAAATGAAACTAACAAGGCAGTATCTAAAATGACTTCTATTACAAGAGATTTGCAGAAACTGGCCAGCAGTTCAGTGTTTCTGAAACCTCCACTCATCACTCTCAACACTGCAGCCTTGAGCTCCTGGTTCCTCAGGCTGTAGATGAGGGGGTTCAGGGCTGGAGGCACCACTGAGTACAGAACTGACACCCCCAGATCCAGGGATGGGGAGGACATGGAGGAGGATTCAGGTAGGCAAAGGCTGCAGTGCTGAGGAAGAGGGTGAGCATGGCCAGGTGAGGAAGGCAGGTGGAAAAGGCTTTGTGCTGTCCCTGTTCAGAGGGGATCCTCAGCACAGCTCTGAAGATCTGCACGTAGGAGAAAACAATGAACACAAAGCATGCAGAGGCTAAAAAGACACTAATCATGATAAGCCCAAGTTCTCTGAGGTAGGATTTGGAGCAGGAGAACTTGAGGATGTGTGGGATTTCCCAGAAGAACTGGCCCAAGGCATTGCCCTGGCACAGGGGCAGGGAAAATGTATTGGCCATGTGCAGCAGAGCAGTGAGAAAGGCAGTGGCCCAGGCAGCTGCTGCCATGTGGGCACAAGCTCTGCTGCCCAGGAGGGTCCCGTAGTGCAGGGGTTTGCAGATGGACACGTAGCGGTCAAAGCACATGATGGTCAGGAGGAAATACTCTGCTCCATTGAAGAAGATAAACAGAAAGAGCTGTACAGCACATCCTTTGTAGGAGATGGTGCTGGTGTCCCTGAGGGAATTGTGCATGGCTTTGGGGACAGTGGTGCACATGGAGCCCAGGTCAGTGAGGGCCAGGTTGAGCAGGAAGAAGAACATGGGCGTGTGCAGGTGGTGGCTGCAGGGGCAGAGCCCCAGTGTTTCACAGGCAGATGAGAGCTGGCCCTCAGGAAGCCAAAGGAACCTGGACAGTCCTGGCAGATTTTGTCTGGGAGCTATCCTTGGATATAAGGAATTTTGGAGGCAGATTCCCAATTGTGGCCATAGACACCTGGACTTCAAAGATGCTTTTTACAATGGAAAGAAAAACACATCCCTCCAGTGTTTTGAAGGCAGGTAAGAGGTGGCCTCCAAGATGCCAAGGCCATCCAGAGCTGTCTTTGCTGGCAGGTTTCCTATGGGAACAGTCTTCAGATATAATCAGATATAGAGGTAGAATCCCAATTTCAGCCATGAACCCCTGGAGGAGAGGGAGAGTTCTTTCCCACTGGAAGGAAAGCACAGAACTCCAGAGTTTTAGGGGAAGATGAGAAGCAACCCTCAACATGCCATCTCAGCTGCACCAGTCAGGCCCAGCCAACCAGACCTGTTCCATGTTCTTGGATCCTTGGGGCCCTGCAACATCACAATTGCCCTTTGGTTCCACGAGGCCCCGTGGTATCACAAGAGATCTTTGTTTCCATGAGGCCCAGTGATATCACAATGGTCTACTTGGCTCTGCAGTGCCACAATGGCCCCTTGCTTCCATGAGGCCTTGCAGTGTCAAAATGGTTTTCCTTGGTTCCATGGGACTGTGCAGAGTGCCACAATGGTCCCTTGGTTCTATTGGGCTCCCCAGGATCACAATGGCCCCTTGGTTCCACAAGGCTTGGCTGTGGCACACTGGCCCCTTGCTTCCTTGGGGACCCATTGGTGTCACAATGGCCCCTTGGTGCCATGGGGACCTAGAATGCCAGAATGGTCTCATTGCTTCCACAAGGCCCTGCAGTGTCACAGAGAGCTCCTTGGTTCCACAAAGCCCTGCAAAGCCCCTTGATTCAACACGGCCTCAAAGTGTCAGAATGGTCTCCAGGATTCTATGAGGTCCTGCAGTGTCACAAGGGCACCTTGCTTCCATGAGGCCCTGAAATATGGAATGGCGCCTTGATTCCATTGGGCTCCTCACTGTTACATGAGTTCTTAGTTCCATGGAGCCCTGCACTGTCACATGGCCCCTTGGTTCCAAAGGGTCACAAACTATTGTAATGTTCTCCATGATCCCATGAGGTCCCTCAATGTCACAATGGACTTTTGGTTCCATGAGCTTTCATAACGCTCAACAGCAGTCTCCTTGGTTCTGCAGTGTAATAACTGACCCGTGGTTCCATGAAGTGCCTGGCCTCCCACAGCTTCTCAGGGACCTTTTTCCCCCTCAAGGTCCCTAATAGCCCTTCATGGCCCCTCAGAGCCCCTTATGGCCCCTCAAATCTCCTCATGACCCCTCACAACCCTTCACAGCTCATGGCCCCTCATGACCCATCACAGCCCTCAGAGCTCTCATGTCTCCTCACAACCCCTCACAGCACTCACAGCTCCTCACAGCTCCTGATGGCTCCTCACAGCCCCTCACAGCCCCTCATGGCTCCTCATGGCCCTCATGGACCCTCACAGCTCCTCATAGCCCCTCATAGCCCTCACGGCCCCTCATAGCCCCTCACAGCACTCATGGCCCATCACAGACCTCATAGCCCTGCACAGATCCTCATAGCTCCTCACGTCTCCTTACAGCCCCTCACAGTCTCTCATGGCTCCTCACAGCCCCTCACGGCTTCTCATGCTGCGTCATGGCCCCTCACAGCTCCTCACAGCCCTCATAGCCCCTCACAGCCCCTCACAGCACTCACAGCCCCTCATGGCCCCTCACAGCCCTCACAGCCCCTCATGGCCCCTCACAGCCCTCACAGCCCTTCATGGCCCCTCACAGCCCCTCACAGTCCCTCATGGCCCCTCACAGCTCCTCATGGCCCCTCACAGCCCTCACAGCCACTCATGGCCCCTCACAGCCCCTCATGGCCCCTCACAGCCCCAGGCCTGGGGCTCCTCCCAAAGGAGAAGGGGTCAGGCCCTGCTTGTTCTCCTTTGATTTTGGTCCCTTCACAGCGACCAGTAAAGAAAGGCTGAAATGGAGCCTTTCCTCAGCGTTTCCCTCAGGGTTAATTGCGGGCTGAAGCTCTGTGCTGGCGCTGGCCCCAGCACCAACATCCCTGCAGCCGCCAGGCCTTTGCTGTCCCCCCGTGTCCGTCGCTGTCCCCGAGTCCCGCCTGGCTCTGGCAGCAGCAGCAGCCGCAGCGCAGCGGGCGCCGGCCCGGCCCAGCCGGGGCTCCCGGGCAGGAGCAGCAGCAGCGCCGGCCCCTTCCCGCCTGCTCCTGCCTCGGCTTCCAAGGGCTTTTTCCAGCTGAATCCTGGAGTAGAGCAACCAGCAGCCACACACAGCCCTGACTCCTCAGGGCCCGCCTGTGCTGCCCTGAGCCAGCCCTCAGAGGAGGAAAGGATCGGGTTCCAGCACTGTTTTCAGCGCTGTTTTACTCACTCTGAGCTGACAGCAGGAGACTGCTGCTGCTGCCTTTGCCTTGAGAATTGGAGATCATGGCTGCTCTTGTCCCTCTTCTGCTTGCCACTTGACTTTGAGCTGTAAAACTGCAATTGCCTCTTTTGATCAGTATTTCCCAGAGTGCTTTTGAGATGGGGGACTCAGGCTTTTTGTCACAGGCATCATGATTAGCAGATCTTGAAATGCTCACAAGTACCTGAGCACTAAGTCAAGAAGAATTAAAGCCACACAGGCCACATTTGCAGTGCTCAAACACAGCCCTGTTGCTGCTGCTGCTGGAATAGAATCAACTGACAGAGGCCATCACAGAAATTGCCTCGGGAGTGTCAAATCAAATGAAAAAATCCACCAGGAGAAAACAAAACCAGAACTTCTTAACTCACTTCATTGTTTCTTCTGAGCAGCAGCAGAAAATGGAGATGTCCAGAGGTATTTCCAGCTGCTGCTGGTCCCAGCTGGAGCCCAGCCTGCTGCCCAGTCCCAGCGGGAACCTGAGCCCAGCCCGGGGAGCTCCCGCAGTGTCGGGAGCTCAGCGCACGCGGGGCCAGGCCCAGAGCCCCGGGCACGGCCGCCCATTGTGGGGCAGCCCATTGCGCAGACAGAATGTCCTGCGGCCCAAACCTCCTGCTCCTGCCACACAGCGCCCAGCCTTCTCTCCCTCCTCCTCCTCTCCCAGCATGGCACAAATTCCAGCTCGGAGGAGGCTTCCCCAGAGAGGGCTCAGGCTCCTGGTTCAGCCTCAGTGTCCCTGCAGAGGAACACGGCATCTTTCAGGCACTTCCACAAGCTCAGGGTTCTCATTTCATGGGGAATTTGGGATGAAAATGGCTTTGTTAGGAAGGACAACAGCGAAGGGAATGGATTGGAAATCCTTAGGGAAAATGACCATTCTTACAGGCAAAGTTCACCAAGTAATTCCCTGCATTTCTCCTTATCAGATTCTTTCAGTCATCTTCTGAGAGGTCCAGCTTGTTCTGGTGCTTTCCATGAACAGATTGTACTGGTGATTTATAGCAATGCATGAGATGTAGAAGCATCTGAACTGAACCCAGAAACAAACTCTGTCTGTCAGCCCATTTTCATCTTCTAGATCACTTTCAAGATGTCCATGGGGATGTTGGAATGATTATCACACAGCTCTCCATTTCTGGCTGCAGGCTCTGGAGATTCTTTCTCTGCATTCAGTCAAGCTTGCATTCTCTAACAATTCCTGGTAGCCCGTCATGTTTTCTTAGGGTAGAACAGTAACAATGCAAACATTACCAATGACACAACTGGCCAGCCCACAAGGGAAAGAAAGAAGAAGCTGTAAAGTTTTTAAATATTTGTCCTGCTTTGCTGCAAGAGTTGTGCTGCACGCACGGCGGGGAAAGCCAAGAGAAGCTGCAGTTGGTGGCACATCTTGTGACAGAAGCTGCTCCTCGTTCTCCAGGAAAGGTTCTTGGAAAGAGCAAACAGGACTGTGGAGAAGATTCTGGGAAAAGTGAAACATCTTTTTAGAAATGAAATAAGAATGGAAAGAAACAATCTAAGATGCTTTATTTATTTTTATGCTCCCCTTTTCCTTCTTGCACTACTTCTCCTTCCCATTAATTCCAAATGGATCTTACCTCTAAGATCCATGACTTGGCAAGTTTTAGACACTCTAAAATACCATGACCTACACACTGTTTTCCTTCCCCTGTATTTTTTGGAAAGCAGTGCTGGAGAGATTAGTGCAGTGCTTGGGTCAGGTACAAATTCTGCATTCAGGGAATGTGCTCTGATAGTGTTTGACCCTCAGCAGGGACAATGCACAGCAGTGACCGAGGGGATTCCTGTGCCGCTGTGCAGGAGTCCAGACTCTTGGCTGAACATGGCAAAGTTCCCGTGTTTGGACAGGCTCAGGGGCTGCCCCTGGGATCGTGGGGCTTGGCGCGGGGGCAAACAGGCAATGGATGAACAGACATGGGTACAAATGGCCACAGTGCTTCAGTTGCAGCAGCAGCTCTGGCAGGAGCGGCAGCACCAGTGAAATCAGTGAAAGAAGCGACTCTATCGACTCCCTCTTGCTTGTCCTCTCCCTCTCCTGCTGTCCCAGACCCTCTCCCGGTCTCCCTTTCCCGGTGTCCCCTCTCTCTCCCAGTCTCTCTCTCTCCCCGTGCCGGGCCGGGCTATACCCCCAGCTTGCCCCCAGCCCCGGGAGGGGCTGTCCCATCCCCCGCCCCATGTGTCCCGCCACAGTCTCGCCTCTGCCTGACTCTGGCCGTATAGGCGGTGGTGCTACTGCGTGGGCATCAGTGCCTGGAGTTGGGGCGGCATCACTGCCCTTTGCCTCCGCCTGGCCTGAGCCCAGTTCCAACCCCAACCCCGACCCCGGCCCCAGCCCCAGCCCAGGCTCCTCCTGGGGCCCACGGAAGACACAGGCAGCGCAGCCGCTCCCGTCTCCTCCACTGCGGCTTTCCCAGTCCGATCTCCGCCGCTCGGCAGTGCGGCCGCCAGCCCCAAGGCTCCCGTGTCCCGTTCCACAGGGCAAACGCCTGGGGATGGCTGGCTTGGGGCAGGTAAGGGGCGCTCGGGGCCGTTGCTGGCTCCAGGCCAAGCGCTGACAGCTGCGTCCTGCCCGCAGGGAAGGCGCAGCAGGGCCTGAAGGAGCAGTACCGGCTGGGCTCGCTGCTGGGGCGCGGTGTCTTTGGCAGCATCTTTGTGGCCAAGTCGCTCTCGGACAGCGCCCCAGTGAACGGTGGGGCCAGCGGCGGGCGGAGGAGGAGGAGGAGGTGGATAGGGCTCAGCAGGCGATCTCAGCCCGCTGCTGCCCTTGGCTTGCAGGTGGCCACCAAAAGGGTGCCACGGAACTGCATCCGGCACTGGGGCCAGCCGGTGAGTGAGCGGGGCCAGCGGCAGAAGCCGGGCCGTGCTGGGTGGGGATGAGCCGAGGCCCAGCAGGGTGGAAGCCGCCAGGACGCCTCGAGGGGGAGCGGGCGTGGGACCAGCTCAGGGCACAGAGCATCCTGGGCTGGGTGAGGGGCTCCCCAGCCCTGGCACAGCATCGGCCCCCACTGATGACATCATGCTCCTCCCACAGCCCGATGGCACCAGCGCACCCCTGGAGATCGTGCTGCTGGACAAGGTGTCCACTAGCTTCCCTGGCATCGTCCAGCTGCTGGAGTGGCTTGAGCTCCCCAAAGACATCTTGATGGTGCTGGAGTGGCCAGAGCGGTCTCAGGACCTGCAGCATTTCATTCGGGCACGGGGGTTCCTGTCCGAGGAGGTGGCGCGGCAGCTGTTCTGCCAGGTGCTGGAGGCCATGCGGCACTGCACCAGCTGCGGGGTCCTGCCCAGGGACATCAAACCAGGGAACATCCTGGTGGACCTGGCCACCGGGCAGGCCAAATTGATTGACTTTGGCTGTGGCACCTACCTGCAAGACACAGCCTACACTCACTTTGCAGGTGAGCCCACGCAGGGGTGTGCTTCTAGTCACAGCATCTCAGGGCCCAACATCTCACAGCCCAAAATGGGTGTGGCAGCAGGAATTCTGCCTTTTGCTGTCCTTCATGGCACTGAGATTTTAGCCAAGTTGCTTTTGAGCAGGGCTGGGTGGGGAGCCAGCTTCCAGCCCTGCTGGCAGCCTTTGCCCACCACTCTGCCCAGGACTGGGGATGGGACTGGGGCAGCCAGCCTGACAAAAACACCCATGGGTGGGGGTAGCAGAGAGAGGGGACCAGAACCAGTGCCCCAGCCAGTTTGGTGTGCAGGTGAGAACTGCTGTGGTCTGCTCCACTCACCTGGTTTGCTTTGGGTTCATAATGTTTTTTGGGGCAATGCAGGCAGGGAGGATGAAGACATGGCTTTTCCCCAGCACTGAGTAGGTTTTTCCTTGTCATGGTTGGGCCTTGCCAGGGCTTCCGCTGCCCTCTTCTGACACCAGTGGCTTCTTTTCCAACCCTAAGTCTGTACACCAGTCCCAGGTGCTGGTCAGAGAGCAGTGGGTCACCCCGTGTGCCACGGGTGCAGCCCCCACACGCCCAGGGATGCTGGGGCCAGGCTCTGGGAGCAGCAGCATTCCCCTGCTGAACTCCATCTGTATTCCATCGGAACATGGTCCTACAGCCCCCCAGAATGGACCCAGTTGGGCTGGTACTATGGCGAGCCAGCTACCATCTGGTCCCTGGGCATCGTGCTGCACCAGATGGTCTGTGGGGAGCACCCATTCAGGAGGGGCCAGAACATCAGCTGGGACCATCAGCTCTCGCTGCCACAACGGCTCTCTCCAGGTGGATCCTCATCTCTGGGCACGGGGGGAATACCAGTGCTGGGAGAGAGCAGCGGGCTGGTGAGCATCCCGCTCTGGCCGCTGCTGAGGAGGTGGCACATGTCCTGCTCTCCTCCAAAACAGGGAATTGATGGGAAAGTTTAGGCTCAGCTCTGAGCACATCCAGCATGGCCTGGACATGTGAATAGTGGGGCAAAGCCAACAGGAGCCTTCTCCAGCTGATGGGCAGTTTCTGGTTTCTCTGCCCAAAGTGCCAAGATCTGATCAGGCGGTGTTTATCCATGCTGGACTTAGAAAAGCCCTGTGATCCTTGGGTGCAGGATATTCATCTGCCATAGAAGAAGGGAGAGCCACAGGCCCACTTTGATCCTGGGCCTGGGTAAGTTAGAGCTCCACACATGCCTTGGCAATGAGAAGCAAAGGAACCCAGACTTTTTTTTCCTGCCTGTGTCACTGTACAGACTTTTTTGTCCTGCCTGTGTCACTGCCCAGGGGTCATTAAATGGGAACACACAGCCCTTGTGCTAGAGCTGAGCTGCTCTGCCCAGCACTGGTGGCTGCCATCCAAGCAGGTTTTGCTTGTCCTGGTTCCCTGACAGCTGGGGCCCTGGGCAGAGCCCTGACAGCCTGGTCTCACCCCAGGGAAGGAGAAGGAGCCCCTGGAGAAGCTGTACTGGGTGGGAATGCTGCTGCTGCTGGAGACAGCGAGGATGACATCAAGGATGACAACTCCTTCCTCCACCTGGCCACTGGCCAGCTGAAGATGATGGACTTCAATTGTGGCACCTTCTTCAAAGCCAGGCTCCACAGCAAATTTGCAGCTGAGTCCACACCCAGGGAAATGCTCCCAGATTTGGGCATTGCCCAGCCTGGCTGGGAACCAAAGGTTCCCCCTTGGCTGGGGTGGATGCAGCTGATCCTTCAGTCGGCTGCCCAGCTGCTTTTGGCAGGGCTGGGGGATGGGCTGGGGTGGGTACGAAATGGGAGTGGGCTCCTGGCCCTGCCAACAGCCCCCAGCACCCATCGTGGCCTGGGCTGGGGCTGGGGCTGGGGCAGCCAGCCCGACACAAACAAACCCCCATGGTGGGAGCAGAGGTGGGACTCCAGAACCTGTGCTGGGGCTGCTTTGCTGTGCAGGCAAGGAAGGGCTTGGGCTGCTCCACTGCCTTTGTTTACTTTGGGATCACGGTTATTGAGGGGGGCAGTGCAGGAGAGAAGAGAGAAAGTGTGGGCTTCCCTCACCCATGGCTGGGTTTTTCCCTAGCATGTAGGGGTTGGGCCTTCCTCAAGGCCCTGACAGAGATACAATTTTTTACCTTTTTTCTTGTTTTCCCCTTTTGTCTGTAATCTCTTTTCAATAATTTATTGTTTGTTTTTCTAGATGAAGCATTCTAGGTGGGGTCCAATCTGGATCGGGAAGTGCTTGGGAGCAGCTGTGGCGTGGAAGGGCCGTGCCCTTGGAGAAGGCTGAGGACATCGTTTGGGACCAGCTTTTCTTCCAGCCATGGATGGCGTGAGGTGGGTCCCTGGGGTCCCTGTCTGCTTGGCAGGGTGGGATCAGAGCTTTTGGGAGATGGCAGCGAACACAGGAGCATCCCACTCTGGGCAGGTGCTGAGGGCTGGATGTGCCATGGCTGGCTGCAGGCTGGGCATGTGTCCTGCCCTCCTGCTCTGCTCCCCGAGGCAGCAGTGATGGGCATCTCTGGGCACAGCTCTGGGCACAGCTCTGGGCACAGCCAGCATGGCCTGGGCACTGCAGGCATTGGAACAAGGGGACAGGAGCCCTCAGCTGACGGGCAGCTTCTGGTTTCTCTCCTTGCAGCCAGGCTCTGCGGGTGCTGAGGCTGCTCTGGGCTCTGCCAGGGTTCTGCTGGAGCTCAGCACCAGGCCAGAATCAGCCAAAGAAGAAATGGTGTCACCTGCGGCACAGACTTGCTTGAGCATTTTGGCAACACAGCTCAAGTTTGCAGAGTGTACATCTCCAAGGGAAAACATGACACCCCCAAAAAATAAACTTGTTCAATAGCTTCAGAAATGAAATCAATCTGGGATGACCCCAAATGACATTTTTCAGCTTGCTCAAGTTGTAGCTCGGCCTTTCTGTGAACAGTTCTCTCCCCCACCTGCCTTTTACTTCCCAACTGCTCCCTCTTTTCCCCCAGTGAGTTCCCAGCCCATGCCAGTCTCCATCACACTGTTGCCTTCCTTGGTGCTCCTCACTACGAGGAAGGCTGAGCCCCAGGCTTAGGGACTCATCCTGTCACTGGCTGAGGAGCAGCAATGTCTCAGAAGTCCAGTGGCATTTTAGTCTCATTCAGAGCCACTCTCCAGCCCTCAGCTCTCCTCACTGCTTAGCTCCCACTCCCTTTTCCTCGTCCTTGCAGCAGGATGAGCTCTGTAAATCCCCTTGAGCCGGCCCACTCTTCCCAGCCCACACACCCACCTCAGTGAGGCTGAAGCTGAAGCTTCTCTGTCTCCTCTGGCACACCAGTCCAGTCCCCTGTGCAGGGAGCCCCAGCCCCAGAGCACAGCACACAGCAGTGCAGTCCGGGCTGGAGCAGCTGCCCTGCAGCCCTGGCTTGGCTGTTTGTGGCAGCTGAATGCTCCCTGTTTCAGCTGTCCCTGCAGGATGGCTCCTGGGCAGAGCCCAGCCGGGCTCCCACTGCAGCCCCTGGAGCTTTGGGCAGACAGTGCTCCCAGAGCTGAGGTTCACGCCCCTGGAGCTTTGGGCAGACAGTGCTCCCAGAGCTGAGGTTCACGGGGAGCACCCGGAGCTGTGCCTTGCACTCTGCTGCCTTGTGTCACAGCACAGGCTGGCTTGTACTGTGTGACTGTACCAGCCCCTGGTGTGACTGACAGGGCCTCGCCCACTCACATCTCTCCCAAGGCTGCAGCATTTCACTGGCCAGAACCTGAAGGGGCGTAGAGATCAGACCAATGACATTTTCCAGACTGGGTTTTTCAAAGGCCCTTTCTAAGGAAGGGCTGGAGAATAAACGCTGTTTGCCACATGGACATTGGGGTGAGTGGTCCCTTTGTCTCCAACCCACACCCCTGGGCCAACGTTACAGCCACCCAGTCCCTCACACATCTCTCTCGTGCCTTCCCACTGCCTGTCCTGTCAGGGCTCCTGCAGCCCCTCATCCCTTGGTGGCCCAGTCCCCTCAGGGTCTCCCCCAGCCCGGCCAAGCTGCTCAGCAGCAGCACTGCAGCCCCACAGGAGCTCCAGAGGAGCCCCATCAAGAGGCACCTGGGAGCCCTCAGCAATCCAGCCAGCAACACACGGGCAGGAGGACACGGATGGCGGTTCCTGCCTGCCACAGGGCTTGTGGCCATCTCCAGGCACTGGTCTCACAGGGGTCCAGCAGCTCCGGCCCCTGCCCATCCACTCTGTTGGCAGCACAGAGGCTTCAGCAGAACCACCAAAGGCCAAGGGGCTTCTGGCCACTTTCCCTGCAACACTGCACACCTGGGCAGCTTGCTGAGCCCAAGCACCCTTTTCCCCCTCTTCCCCCATGCCCTGCAGACCCTGGGCAGCAAAAGAAAGATCCTGGGAGTCTGTCTATTACAACACATCTATATTCATTTGCTACAGGAAAAAAAAAAAAAAAAAAGAAGAAAAGAACAATACTAAAGAAACAGAAAATCCACGCTGGCTCGGGTGGCCCCAGCAGCCAGAGCCGCTGCGATCAGCTCTCTGCAGGGCTCCAGCAGCCCAGGCAGCCCAGCCCCGACAGACGAGGCCGTGTCCTCCATGCCCTGCAGAGCTGATCCTGCAGCCTCTGGAAGACAGAGTATCGCTTACTCTGTAGTGCCCGGAGGACATCCAATGTTTGAAGTGCCGCGTCTGACACGGCACTGCTGATGTCCTCTGCCAGGTGTTCAAGGGCTGAAAGAGAGAGGAACAGAGCCATGGTCAGATCCCAGAGCTGAGGGGACCCGAGGAGAGCCCCCTGCCAGGGCCATCCCAGCCCGCTCTAGCCATGGCCAGGAGGGAGCAGGGACCAAGGGGCTCAGCCCGAAGCTGCTGGCCACGAATGCCCCAGGTGGCCCTGAAATCTCTGTGTGCTCTGCCCACGCCGGCCCTGGTCCGCACAGGGAGCAGAGCCCTCCTTAGCCGGGGCAGGGCTCGCAGCTGCCCCCGCCAGCCCCCGCTGCCAGCCCGCTGCCCTCACTCACCGCTACAGATGAGCTGGAGCTCTTCCCTCTTCCCCGTCAGGTGCCGCCCGGCCATGCCTGGGAACACAGAGCCTGTCACGGCGCCAGCGGCACAGCTCCCTGCCAGCAGAGCTGCCGGCGCTGCGGCCACACGCCCTGCTGGCCCGGCAGGGCTCAGCCCGGGCCACGCCGCACGCTGCCGCCCGAGGGCACGGCTGCCAGAGGCCGGCAGCAGCGCCGAGCCCAGGCGGGGCTCCGGGGCGCCAGGCCCGGACGGCGCTGCCGGGGCAGCGGGCGGGGCTGGGGCTGAGCTGCGGCGGGCCGGGGAGGGAGTCCGGGCTCGTGGCTCACCCGTGAACCTGATGGCCGCCGCTCGCAGGGACTCCTGTGGGTTCCGCAGGTATGGCAGGGCCCGGCACAGGTGCTCGGCCGCTCGGCTCGTGTCCTCTGCCAGCTGCAGAGAGCAGCAGCAGGGAAGGCTCGGCGCGGGCTCAGCCCCTGTGGCGGGCGCTCCCTGCGCCCAGCCCCGGCCTCCCCTGCCCGCACAGCCCTGAGGCGCGGCCAGCAGCCGCTGGCGCCGGGCTCTGGAGGGGGCAGAGGGCCGGCTGCTGCCCGGGGAGCCGCGGGGCCGCCCCGGCCCGCAGCCCCACCGAGCCGGGGCTCCATCGGCCCCCGGCTCGGGCCCACAGGAGCCTGGAGAAGAGCCCGCACATCCTCGGGGTGCAGCAGCGGGCAGGGGCACAGCTGCCGGTGCCGCACACTGAGCACGGCGCTCAGGGGGCTTCTCCAGGCTGAGGCTGGGGCTTCCAGGCCGTCCTTACCAGGCACTCGGTGAACTTCCACAGCTTCTTGTTCTTCAGCTGTTTTTCAAGATCCCTCCTCTTCAGGAACTCGGCCACACAAAGCAGCGTTTCCTGAGAAACCTGGAGAGCAGCAGAGATGCGGAGATGGCCCCACAGCCCAGGGTGCAGGACCCGCGTCCCTGTGCCAAGGCCTGGAGGAGGCTGCAGCCCAGCAGGCGCCAGGGCAGGAGGCGGCCGAGCCCCCTGCCAGGGGACAGCAGCAGCCCATGAATCCTCACCTGTGCCACAAGCCGATTCTCATCATGGCAGTGGAAGAAGAGTGGCAGCAGGCTTTGCCGCAGGGGTGTCTTCAGGGCCTTTTTTTCCTTTTTCTGTGGAAGCGTCACCAATGTTCGGAAGAGCAGTATGGAGAGCAGCTGCACCTGGTTATTGTCCTGTATGAAAGGAAGAGAAAAAGACCTCAGCATTGGCTGCACAGGTCTCAGCTTGGCGCCGGCCTGCAAATCCACAGGGCACAAAGTGTCTGGGCAGCACCCAGTGGCTGTGGGTGAGGGCAGCGAGCCTTACATGGTCAAAGAGTGGCAGGAGCGCCTCAACCAGCTGCAGTGTGATGGGGCCAGGTATCAGCGTGTCATTGTCCAAAATAATAAAGCTGAGTAGCATGACCGTCATGCTAACTATCTCTCCATCTGCGTCCTGCAGGAGCTCCACAAGGCTTTCAGTCAGGCTCCACATTTTTTTGGTCTATTCAGAACACAAGTTGGTGAAATGCCATCCTGCTGTGGCAGGGCCCAGAGGCCAAAGGCCTATCCTGAAGCACTTGGGCAGCTGAAGCGGGAGGCAGGAGAGCTGGGAGCAGCTGCCCCAGCACCCAAAGCGCAGCCAAGCCCAAAGGACTGCATTCCCCAGCTTAGCCCCTGCCCCCTTCTCACCATGGAGGGCTCGTCAGTGAACTCGAGAAGGGCCCTGAGTGCCAGACGACGCCTCTCCCTGCACTCACTCCGCAGGTGCCTTGACAAGATTTGCAGGACTCTCTTAGCACCGCGTTCACTCAAGTCCAGGAACTCGAGGACCTGAAAGGCACAAGGCAGTGACAGGGGAGCCGGCCAGCAAGAGCCAGAACCGCAGAGGGCTGGGCCCAGGCAGCAGCACAGGCACGGGCACCGTCCCAGGCAGCTGCGGCTACGAGAGGGCAGAGAGCTGGGAGGCAGCGCTGGCCATCAGGCTCACCTCCGCAAGGAAGGCCAGGGCGGGCAGCTCCCAGCGTGGCTCCTGTGTGCGGAGCAGCCGGAGCAGGTAGCGAGCGATGCGGGAACACAAGGAGATGGAGACACAGGACATCTCCCTGGCAGGAGAAAAAGTCACCAAGACTGTGGGCCATGGGGACAAACCTCTGCCAGGACTGACTCACAGAAGTCTGGTCTTTCCCCAGCATCCTGCAAGGGACCCTGGGCTATTTGGGAGGTGGCTCCTTGTGGGCACCCTCCTCTCCCAGCCTTTTCCAGTCTGCTTGGCTGTCCCTCGGTGACAAGGCCCTCTGGCCCGCGACCATGGGGACTGTGTGGGGCACCCTGGGCACGGAGCACAAATGTCAGAGGCAGCGGGGAGAAGGGGGTCTCACCTGGCCAGCAGAGCCACGGCATAGTGGTGGGTGTCAGCACACAGCAGCGTGTCCCAGCCACACGCTGGTGCTTCCATCGCCACCACCACGTCCTCGTGCTGCATTCGGCAGAGCAGGGACTTCAGGGTCCGCACTGCAAACCTGCGTGCAGAGCAAAGCCCCGGTCACGCTGGGAGCACTGGCTTCTGCCCAGGGACGTGGCAGGGACAGGAGGAGTGGGATGGAGCACCTGTTGGGGCTGGTGGCAAGGTCATATTGCTCTTGGCACCCCTTCCAGAAGGTATGGACCTCCTCTGGCATATCCAGAGTGGTGAAGAACACTTGGAAGAGCAGATGCACAAAGAGGCGGGGGAAATACACCGTCACCATGTGTGGGACACAGGGCACCTGGAGGATCTTCCACATCACCACAGTGGCCTGCAAAGGACAAAGCCCCCTGAGACAGCGCTCAGTGCCGAGGTGTCTGTGTGGCAGGGCCTGAGCAGGGGAGGGAGAGGCCCAAAGAGGTGCAGGGGGAGCAGGACCTGGTGCCCCTGAAGCTGCCCCGAGGCCAGGTTTCATCCCAGCGCCTGAGGCAGGGAGATGCAGTGGGGGAAGGAGGATGGAGAGCTGCTGGAGAGGCGGCTTTGGGGCCAGCAAAGGCCAGTTGCAGAAACTCACAGCCAGGGCCAAGACACCCGTTTTGTCCCCATCGGAGGTGCACATGCTGTGCTCGGGCCAGCTCCCCAGCACATCCAGGAGTATCAGCAGCGCAGGCTCCGCAGTCCTGGGCGAGCACATGATGCTCTTCCACATGGTCAGAGCAGCTCTGTGGGGTTAGAGCTCTGTCTCAGGGGGGTCTGGGACACAGCACTGTGGCCTGGGCAGCAGCGGGGACCTGAGCTGGCTGCCAGCTCTGCCCCTGCCCACTGCCACTGGCCAGCAGCTCCCAGCAGCCCAGCCCTGTGGGGACAGGCCCCTGAGGGGCCGTGAGGGAGCATGGCAGCAGGCTCGGGACTGACGTGCCAGGGCTGGCAAAGGGAGCAGCCAGAGGGCCCTGGAGCTCTCTGTTGCTCAGACAGCTGGGACAGGCTGTACAGGCTGATGGGCTGGGGAGCCCTGAGCGCTCTGGGCAGGTGGGCCCATACCTGTCACAGGATGGGGCCACACGCAGGAGCGTCACCAGTACGTCAGCGGGCTGTGCTTCGGTGAGATCCAGCAGGGTCCTGTTCAGCCTGTGCTCAGCAAACTGATTGGCTGTGAGCCACTGGTGGATGTACCTGACCATGGCGGGCACCTGGAGAAGGCACGGGGACACTTGGAAAGCTGCCAGAGGGAGGAATGTCCCCAGCTTCCCCAGAGAAGTGCTTCCCTTCCCACCACACTGCCATGGCCTCAAAGGCTTCCAGTGACCAGTGGGTGTTGCTTGGGAGGCCAAGCAATTCCTGGGAGGATCAAACCCTGGCCACGGGCTGCTTACTTGCTTTGGATTGCAAAAGCCCTCCTCTACAAGCATATCCAGCAGGGCAGCACTGGTCTTGGTTTTGAAGATGTGCGAGTATGCTCTGAGCCCAGTGCCCGCGGTGCTGGTCTCTTCCTCCCGAATTCTCTTGATTAATTTGCAAACCAGCTGTAGGAGAAGGGCAAGAAATCAGGGATGTTCCACGGAATGCTCCAAGCATGGTGACAGCAGGCCCAGCCCAGGTGGGGATGGCTGCAGGTACCTGTGCTGTTCTGTGGAAGAGGCCACGGCTGGATTGCTGCTCTTGTGTGCGCTCCACGGCTGCATCTGGCAAAGAGCGAGCGCAGCCAGAGCTGAGGGGCTGCGGGAGAGGCCGGAGAACACAGCCCAGCCCTGCACTGCCCAGGCAGGGACAGCCCCGGGATGCCCCAGGGGATGGAGCACGGCTGCTGCGGGGTGTCTGCCTGGCCCCTCTTCCGTCCTGTCCATAGGCATGGCCCAGGAGATGGGATGGGATGGGATGGGATGGGATGGGATGCCATGGGATGGGATGGGATGGGATGGGATGGGATGGGATGGGATGGGATGGGATGCCATGGGATGCCATGGGATGCCATGGGATGCCATGGGACGGGATGCCATGGGATGCCATGGGACGGGATGCCATGGGATGCCATGGAACGGGGTGGCATGCCATGGGATGGGATCAGTTGCAATGGGATGCACTGGGATGCTATGACACCAAGCTGGCTGCAGGCACCAACCCTCTAGCCCAGCTCTGCCACTCACCCTCCTGCAGTGGCTTGAACGGCACCACCTCTTCCTTCTCCTGTGCTGGGGCAGCTCCAGGGCCTTCTTCCTCTTCCTCCACCCAGGCCAGCTTGGGCACTCTCAGGGGTCTCTGCTCCGTGTCACTGACTGGATTTGTGGCTGCTTGCAGGAGAGATGCCTCGGAAAAGCTCCGAGTCAGCAAGTCCTGCAGTCGTGCCTGGAAGGCACCTTCAAGAGCGAAGCCTCAGGAGGGCTACAGGACAGCACGTCCTGCACTCTGCTCTGGAGGGCTCCTGCCACAAGGGCAGGAGAGTCCTGTCAAGGATGGTGGTCTGGCCTCGAGGGCACTGGCAGCAGGATGGGAGATGCCTCCCGGGCACCAAGGCCCACGGTCTGCCCTCGAGGGCACCTGCAGGAGAGAAGCCTCGGGAAGGCCACGGGTCACCAAGTGCTGTGGTCTGGCCTCGAGGTCAGCTGCAGGAATAACACCTCGGAAAGGCTCCGGCTCAGACACGAACGAGTGTGCTGTGTGGGGCTCCTCACAGCACTGCTCTGTCTTGTCCTGTCCCGTTGCGAGCTCCGAGCACTCTGGAGTGTTCCTGTCACCACCAGCTCCTATGTCACCACGTGTCACAAAGGGCTCTAGGACACCCGTTCCATGGCGTGGTGACCATGGTACACCGTGTCACAAAGGGCCCCTGCACACACTGCCCCTGCCCTGGAGCCACCCCCAGCCCACCCAAAGTGGCCCAGGTTAGGAGGAATCTCTGGCCCCGGGTGTCTGAGACAGCCTGACAGGGTCTTTAGGAACGGCTCAAACCATCAGCAAATGCTGCCCTGCTCTGCAGGCTCAGGGCAGCAGAAGGAGCCCCCAGGGCTGCCGACACAGCCCCCCTGGGAAGGGCACGGGGCCTTCCACAGAAGCTGGCACGGCCTCCTTGGGACACGTCCTGGCTGGTGGCCATCCTAAACCTGTGGGTGTGACACAGAGAAGGAATGTGTGGGCCAGGGCACCAATGCTGCTCTGAGCCCTGGGGCCCAGGGAGCGCTGCCATCAGCAAGTGTGGCAGAGTCCCTGCCCAAGCAGACCTGCCACCCCTCAGCCCTGGCAGCGCTGGTGCCCCTCTCCTGCCCCAGAGACCTGTGCCCCGGGGGGCTTCTGTGCCACAGGGAGCCAAAGCCCACGTGCACTGGGGGCTGTGCTCCTTCCTGCAGGGGCTGCTGGCAGGAGCACCTGGAGCAACTGCTGGCAACACTTGGTCTCTGTCAAAATCTCCTACTCCGTGCTGAAATTATTTTCTCATTGAAGTCATTTCCTTCTGCAGGAAAACACCTTAACGACAAAGGCACAGAATAATGGGGCATTTAAGAATCCTCAGTTCAGGAAAGTTTTACTTCCCATTATAGAATTCAAGTAGTTCCAAAAAGTTGCAAACTTCCCAAATTATTTGGGATGGCCTGAGAAAGTGAAGACTTGGAATTTTGCTTCCCATCTCAAAGCAGTGACTCATTTGTTTTAACGTCATCCACTGAGAGTCACATTACAGAACATAACACTCCACAGAGGCAAAAAAAGGGCCATTCTTTGGTTTGCAAATGGTTTTCTATGAAGGTATGATAATATTCTCATTCTCTTAAGGAATGAAAACTCTCAAGAAATGAAAGTTCACTCAGTGTTCCCAAAGTAGCCCAACCAAAAAAGTAGATGGCAAAAGGGCTAATCCTCCCCCTGGTACAGATATCTAAGTGGCCAGTAAAGTACAGCTCTGCCCTCTGGTTCCCTGCAGGAGAATCAGGACTATGAACAGGAAAAGTCACAGATATTCTTTCTGCTCTCTGTAACCAAAGCTGTGCCAAACCACAGATGCTGCCTTCAGCCTGGCTCAGATTCCAGCCAAGACCTCTCACCTTCCAGACAATGCCTTCTCCAACACCCCCCCAACACCAACCCCCCCAGCCTCCGGCACAGAAGCCCTCAGCACCTCGCCAGGACCCCGAGCTGTCCCTGTCCCTCCGCAGAGCTTTCCCACCCTCCAGCAGACGCCCTGGTTCCCTGCACGTGCCGTGGGATGGCCCTCAGGAGGGTCTGCTCCAAGGCCTTCCCTGGTGGCAGCTCAGGCTGCCAGGCCTGTGGTTCCTGGATCACCCTTCCCACCGAGCCTTCCTGTGCACGGCTGTTCCATTGGCACCTTTGCTCAGCTCGGACTTCTCCACTTAACCAGGACTGCTGGTCAAGGATCCAGAGCAGCCTGGCCAGCTCTTTCTCCAGCTCCCTCTTTACTCTTGGGGGAGCTAGAGCATTCCACAGGAAAGCAACTGGTGCCACAAGGAGCCTCAGGCACCTTTGGCAGTGAAACAAGGCCTTTGTTTGACCTAAGTAAGCACAAGCAATTCACATTAGTGAACAAGTGCTTAGCACAGACAGACCTGAATACTTGCACCAGTTAGAATAAGAAAAAACCTGGGGGCCTAATTGACAGAAGAGTGACTTGACAAAAAGCTTTAGACATAGTCTGCCAGAAGAACTAAGGGCAAGTACAGAATCAGCCCTGTGCAGGGAAGCCATGAGGAAGACTTTGTGCTGCTTTAGGGCATCGAGACCATTCCTGGCCAGCACCTGGACATTAGCGTCAAGTATAGGAATGTGACACAGTGTATTTCTAACCCCCTGCCTATGGAACCACCTCAGCAGCATAAAGATGAATGGTATTTTTGATACAATTCCTACATCAACCCACTAAAATTTATCCATGGTGGAGAAGCATTTCAGTGGGGTGCAGACTCCTGCCCTCCCGCCAGGTCAATAAAAGGGCTTTTGGCAGACAATGCATTTGTCTGCCAATTTCTTTGAGTGAGGGAGACCCCTCAGGACTGCTGTATCCTGAGGGAACACTGTTGGCCTTGACCTGTAGGCACCTGCACAAGCTTAAAATCAGCTGCCTCAGCTTCCAGGACCTCTCTTGGCCAGCATCCTGACATGGATGTAGGATTGCTGCGAGGCACTTCTGGGACACAGCAAGACAGGACCAGCTGTCTCGTGTCCACGTAGCACCCCCTGACACAGCCTGGGTCGTCCCAAAACCAGACAAACGCTCACGTGTCAGCAGAGGGGAGCAAGGAACACTGGGCTCCTCTCAGGGTATCTCAGCTGGCCTTGCTCCACAACACGCCCCCATTTTAAGGCCTGCTGATGCCCAGCTGCCAGAATTGCCTACCTTGTTCTCTCCAAGATGCACAGGGAGAGCCAATGAGCAGGACGCCTTGGGATGCAAACCTTCCAAGCCTTTTCTTAGGCCAGGGACACAGCAAGATCAGCCAAGACTCTCCACGCTGCCTGGCCCACCCAGCCCAGCTCTGTGCTGGCCCTGGGCCACAGCAGCTTCCACCAAGCAAGAGGCAAATAAATGCATATTGCCAAGAGCTGAAACACAGCAGAAAGGTAAGATGAGAAAAGTGTGTGTGTAAAGGCCTTTTAATTCACAGCTCTCAAAGAGAGCTTTGGGGCTTATGGCTGGGCAGAGATGCTCCTACTCACACCTCTGTCCAGAGGTGGGGAACACACCCTGCTGCAGGTGCTTGGGTTGGTCTCTGCAGATCCAGGTGGATGCCAAACCTGCTCTTCACAGCCTTCTTCCTTGCCCTGCCCCTCTGCCACGTGCAATGGGCATCAAGGACTGAAAGGAGCACAGAGAGCCAAAGGGGGACACTTGCACCTGCCTCACTGGGAGCTCCCTGGGAAGCACTTTCCTTGAGAAGCAAGCCCCTTTCCTCCAAAGGCATTTCCCCAAATGTGTAGCTTTCCTGGGGAGCACCAACACACTGTTAAAAAAAGCTGGCAAGGCTGAATGACTTCAGGCCCTTTCAGGACAGGCACTCCAGCTCTAGCTCGTATTCCCCCAAGTGTGTGTCCAGGTGGAGGTTCAGAGGTGCAGCCCCAGTCTCTCTACAAACACAAGCTGCCCGCTGCCTCTTCCCCTGCCTCAACTCCTGCCTGCACTCACAGCACCAAAACCAGGCTGTTCCCAGCCAGAGCCCAGAGTCCTGTCCCTGCAGGATGCTCCTGCCAGCACGTTCCAGGACTCTCCGCTGTGCATGCAGCACTTTTCATGCCCGCTCTCAACAGGCTCTGGAAGGCAGAGCACAACCTGGCTGGCTCTGCCACCAGCACACCCCAAACACAGGCAGAGGAAGAAGCAGCAGGGGTTGTTTTGTGACCATGCCCCAGAGAAACTGGAAGGGTGCCCTCCCTCTGCTCTCGCTTGGTTGGCTTTCTGACTGGGTCTGAGGCTGGGGCTGCCATTCCTTGGTTGTGGGGACCAGAACCACACCCAGGATCCCGGCACTGCCTGACAGCGCTCCGGGCACTGGCACGGTCGTGTGTCCGAGTCTCGGGCACCGTGCTGCTGCTTCATTTGCTCTTAGGCACACCCAAAGCTCTCTCTTAAGCCCGGATGGTCTCTGGTTCTGCCCTCTTCCTGATCCTGTGCAGGCATGGAGCACTGCTGTGCTTTCAGGAAGCTGTTCTTGAAACCTTCCAGCATTCCAATCTCCTTTGTCCTCTGTGGATGCTTGTCAGGGAATCCCTCACAGCTGACTTCAGAACATCCTCAGGTTGGCTATTCCAAAATCCAGGGGCTCCAGGGTGCTCAGCAAGATCTGTAACTCCACAGTGTTGTGGAACTGGACCTTCAGCACGGAGAGCTTTCCAGCCTGATCTGCCCTCGTTCCTCTGTGTCTGTGCACAAACACGGCGTGGAAGAGAACGGCAGGAGGGGCCTGTGTGTCCCAGGGCTCCGGATTTGCATCGCTTCAGCTCCACAGAGATGCAGGTAAAGCAAAGAAGCCAAAGTGCTTATTAATGGAAAGTGAAGCAAAGGGATGAGCTGGGAGGGAAGAAAGGGGATAGGCACGGTCTGAGGGCTGAAGGAAGGGAGCTGTCAACAGGGAGGGAGAGGCAGGAACTATGGGAGCTTCCCACAGGCTCAGCTGTGCCAGTCATCAGCTGTGCCTGGAACTCCATCTGGTCTCCTCTGGTCCCCAGGTGGTCTCATCTTCCAAGGGATCTGGAGGTCTTAAGGAAACACTGCTCCTTCTGAGCCAGCAGATGAAAGTAGTTCTGCAGCTCTTCCCTCGAACATCACCTGAACAAATATGCTGATGTGGGAGGGGCTGTCGTTTTCACTCAGGGCTTGAAGGGCTGGAAGAGAGAGGAATAGAGCCACAGTCAGAACCTGGACCTGCGGGAATCCAAGGGCACCTTCCTTCCAGGGCCATCCCATCCAGCTCTTGCCATGGCCACAAGATAGGAGGGGGCAAGGGGAGCAGCTGCAAGGTGCTGGCCGTGAATCCCCCTGCCCACATCCCTGAAATCTCTGTGTGCTCTGCCCACGCCACCCCTTGTCCACAGAAGGAGCGAAGCCCACTGCAGCTGGGGAGGGGATTGCAGCTCCATACAGGAGCTCAACACAGGCTAACCATAACTAAGGCTACTGTGGCTGTTATCCAGTTTGCTTTATGGCTAAATAAGGTGAGGGATTCATGGATCTTTAACTTCCGCTGCAAGGCAGGCACGTGGATTCAGAGATATCACATACTATCTGTATGTTTTTGGGGTTACTTTAATAATGGTACTTACTGTGAGGAAATGAAATGGGGGAAAATTTTCTCCCAAACCTTCAGCCATCTCTTTGGGTCTGCCCCAGCAGTTTTCAAAGTGTCAGATCCACTCTAAATACTAATGATATCATACAGTGGTTGGTGTTGCTGATAGGCCTGTTACATTTAGCATTCAGAGATAAGGGAAGATTAACCTGGATAAGCACCCTGACACCTACCCCAGAGCCTGGGGATGCTGCTGCCCCAGAGCCTGACCCTGCCCCACAGCCCACCTCAGATATGAACCACCCAGATTGGGTGGGGGTTCAGGTGAAGGAGATAAGCCAGATGCTGAAGGGGTACATTTCCCCAGCTGGTGAGAAACCCTCCCCCTGCCTCAAAGAGGGAGAGTCTGATGGTGCAGCAGTGGAACCCACAGATGTTACAACCGTCCAGGCTCCAGCTGAACTGCAAAGGCAGCCACAGCCTGCAGCAGTTGCCCCTGTGGAAACAAGGAGATCTAAGATGAAATCAGAGCACCCAGATAAGGATAAGAAAGGATGGTCCTCACAACCCACAGGGGAGCCAGAGGTTGCAATCATCCCCGAGTCCCTGACATACAAAAGTCACCCTAATCTGCACAAAGACATTGTATGACAGGGACGTGAGGCTTATACAACCTGGCTACTCTGGGTCTGGGACCTTATGGGTGCAGGCGACCAACTGGATGGTGCATTCCTCATTGAGGGAGGCTGCTGCTGAGAAGGCCAGGAAATATCAGCATCTTCATTCACAAATACAAGAACTGACCAATGCAGTAGATATTGAATTTGTAGGTTTCCCCATGGGAGCGAGGGAAAAATAGTACAACAAGAACTTGGAGTTGCTTTTGGCCCTTGGTATCTCTAAAATGTGCCTAGGGAAGATTGCCTGGGCCTTGGCATCCAGAGTGCTTGTCGCCTCTGCAGATACTGTGCATATATTTGTCAGCAAAGCTAGTTTGATTTTATCTGTTTAATACATTAAGCCCCTTCCCGTGATGGTTACAACTGGATAGTGGAATCGGTTTATGGGAGGGAGGGGTTTGTCCTTCAAACCATGTCGTTCCTTGCCCAGTTCTTGGGTTTCAAATTCTGATCTGGACCAGGTGGATGGGCCACCTTTATTTAACCTAGAATAGAGACATATATATTTGTATATGTTTATTAAGTAGCCAAATGCTACTTAAGGAATTGGAAAGGAATTTGGGACCCTTGGCCCAGGACTCAGGTATGAATCAGGGATATTGATAAGGGAGCCAGGGTCCCTTTCCTTCTGGGAGTGGCTTTTAATGAGTGTCAGAGAAAGGTTTGTCGACAGGGAGAGAATGCAGGAGCACCACACAGAATGTGCTGGAAGATCCTTGAGGAAAGGATCCAACAGCCGAGAGACGTGGCAGTATTGGAGGTACTCGTTGGGAGGGATGGACAGCATGATAATGATCCCGACAAGGTATCAAGGGCATATGTGGAGTCTGGCACATTTGGGGCCATCTCAATACAGCACCTTCATTGCAATGACTGATGCTGACACCAACCGAGAGACAGCGGGTTCTGTCACCAACAAGCTTAGAAATTACAAGAGTTTGTTCAATGGCCCAGTGCAGGCTCATGTCTCTGCTGTGATTAAGGAGTTCAAAGAGGAGATGAGGGAGATCAAGGAGGAGGTGAGGAAGATCAATGCAGCACCCGTGCGAGTCACAGGCCCCAAAGTCAGAGCCCAACATCCCCCAGCTAGAGAGAGAGGGTATACCCCACAGGCTGACCTGTGGTTCTTCCTGTGTGACCGTGGGGAAGGCATGGGAAGGTGGGATGGGAAACCTACTTCTGTGCTGGCAACTCAAAGGGAGCACTAACCGAGGGAGTTCCACTAAAGTGAAGGTAGCCTCAACCTCCCATGACCGAGCTGCTGAGTATGATCTGTCAGATCCCCTTGAAGGTACCTCTACCATGTATGCCCAGGAAAGAAATGATAACCAGGGTTAGAGGGGCCCTGCCTCTAGCCTGGGAGAGGCACGGGAAAACCGGATGTTCTGGATGGTGTGGATCCGATGGCCTGGCACATCAGAGCCACAAAAATATGAAGCGTTAGTTGATACTGGTGCACAGTGTACCCTAATACCATTGGGACATGCGGGGGCGGAACCTGTTTCTATTGCTGGGGTGATGGGGGCATCACAGCAACTGACCATGTTGGAAGCAGAGGTGAGCCTGACTGGAAAAGAGTGGCAGAAACATCCTACTGTGAGCGTCCCTGAGGCCTCGTGTATCCTGGGCATGGACTTCCTCTGGAAAGTCTATGGCAAAGACCCAAAGGGACTCAGATGGGCTTTTGACATAGCTGCTGTAGAGACGGAGAACATTAAGGAATTGAACACCTTGCCTGGACTATCAGAAAACCCATCTGCAGTAGGTGGAAGAGCAACGAGTGCCAATTGCCTCTTCGACTGTGCACTGCCAGCAGTATCGAACAAATCGAGATTCCATGATCCCCATCAACAAAATGATCTGTGAGCTGGAGAGCCAAGGGGTGGTCAGCAAAACCCATTCACCCTTCAACAGCCCCATCTGGCCTGTGCACAAGTCTAAAAGAAAATGGAGACTGGCTGTGGACTATGGTGGCTTGAATGAAGTGACTCCACCTCTGAGCGCTGCTGTGCCGGACATGCTGGAACTCCAGTACGAGCTGGAGTCCAAGGCAGCAAAGTGGTATGCCACTACTGACATTGCTAACACGTTCTTCTCCATTTCCCTGGCAGCAGCATGCAGGCCTCAGCTTCCTTTCACCTGGAGGGGCGTGCAGTACACCTGGAACCGACTGCCCCAGGGGTGGAAGCACAGCCCCACCATCTGCCATGGACTGATCCAGGCCGCACTGGAAAAGGGTGAAGCTCCAGAGCACCTGCACTACTTTGATGACATCATTGTGTGGGGGAACATGGCAATGGAAGTATTTGAGAAAGGACAGAAGATCATCCAGATTCTGCTGGAAGCCAGCTTTGCCATCAAGAAGAGGTCAAAGGACCTGCCCAAGAGATCCAGTTCCCGGCAGTAAAGTGGCAAGATGGACAGCATCAGATTCCCACTGAGGTCATCAGTAAGATCACAGCAACACCTCCATCGACCAGCAAGAAGAAAACACAAGCTTCCCTAGGCACCATAGGTTTTTGGAGAATGCACATTCTTGAGTACAGCCAGATTGTGAGCCCTCTCTACCTGGTCACCCAACCTGGTCACTCACAAGAACGATTCCACTTGGGCCCTGAGCAGTAACAAGCTTTTGCCCAGATCAAGCAGGAAATCACCCGTGCAGTAGCCCTTGGCCCAATCAGGACAGGACCAGATGTGAAGAATATGCTCTACTCTGCAGCCTGGAACAATGGCTTGTCCTGGAGCCTGTGGCAGAAGGTGGCTAGGGATACTCAAGGCCAGCTACTGGGATTCTGGAACCAAAGTTACCAAGGGTCCAAAGCCAGCTGCACTCCCACAAAGAAGGAAATCTTGGCCACCTATGAAGGAGTCCAAGCCGCCTCGAGGTGACTGGCACGGAAGCACAACTCCTCCTGGAACCCCAACTACTGGTGCTGGGGTAGATGTTTAAAGGAAAGGTTCCCACTACCCACCATGCCACCAGTGCTACATGGAGCAAGTGGATTGCCCTCATCACACAGCACACCCATAGTGGAAACCTGAATGGCCCTAGGATTTTGGAAATAATTACAAACTGGTCAGAAGGTGGAAACTTTGGTCTCACTGATGAAGAGGAAGAGGAACAAGTGACACATGCTGCAGAAGCTCCACTGTACACCCAAGTACCATCAGAAGAAGCACAATTGGCTCTTTTCACTGACAGCTCCTGTCACATTGTAGGGATGAAACAAAAGTGAAAAGCAGCTGTATGGAGCCTCGCACATCAGGTTGCCCAAGCTACCAAAGGAGAGGGTGGATCAAATCAACTTGCTGACCTCAAGGCCGTTCAGCTGGCCCTGGACATTGCTGAAAGATAGAGAAGTGGCCAAAGCTCTACTTTTATACCAATTCCTGGATGGTAGCCAGTGCTCTGTGTGGCTGGCTGGAAAGGTGGTAAAAGGCCAACTGGCAGCGTAGAGGAAAGCCAGTCTGGGCTGCTGATGAGTGGAAAGGCATTGCCACTCAGGTGGAGAAGCTACCTGTGAAAGTCTGTGATGTAGATGCCCATGTCCTCAAGAGTCGGGCTAGTGAGGAACACCAAAACAATGAGCAGATAGGTCAGGCTGCAAAGATAGAGGTGTCAACCACAGACTTAGATTGGCAGCACAAGGGGGAGTTGTTCCTAGCTCGATGGGCCCATCGTGGTAGAAATGCCACCTATAAGAAGGCATTAGACTGAGGGGTGGATTTAACCATGGACAGTATTTCTCAGGTGTGACTGTGACTGTGACTGTGAGATGTGTTCTGCCATCAAACAGGCCAAGCGAGTGAAGCCCCTGTGGTATGGTGGGCAGTAGTCCAAGTACAAGTATGGGGAAGCCTGGCAGATTGACTGCATCACACTGCCCCAGGCACACCAAGGCAAGTACTACGTGCTCAAAATGGTAGAAGCCACCATGGGATGCTTGGAGACCTACCCTGTGCCTCATGCTACTGCCCGAAACACTATCCTGGGCCTTGAAGAGCAGGTCCTTTGGAGGCATGGTACCCCTGAGGGGATTGGGTCAGACAATGGGACTCATTTCAAGAACAGCCTTATCAACACCTGGGCCAGGGAACATGGCATTGAGTGGGTGTACCATATCCCCCACCATGCACCAGCTGCAGGCAAAGTGGAGAGACACAATGGACTACTAAAAACCCAGCTGAAAGCACTGGGTGGGGGATCTTGGAAAAACTGGGAGCAGCATTTAGCAAAGGCCACCTGGTTAGGGAACACCTGAGGTTCCAACTGAGCAGGCCCTGCCCAGTCTGAGTCCATGAATAGAACAGATGGAGATAAAGTCCCAGTGGTACATGTCGGAGGTTTGTTAGGGAAAGACAGTGTGGATTAATTCTGCCTTGAGTACAGACAAACCCATTTGAGGGGTTGTCTTTGCTCAGGGACAAGGTTGCACATGGTGGATAATGCAGAGAGATGGAACAACACGATGTGTAACTCAAGGAGATCTGATTGTGGAGTGAGAATGATATGGAAATATCACTGTTTGCTGGATGTTACTGCCATTGTCTGTACATTAAACCACACAGAGATGAAATAGAAGGAAATGTGTAAGTGTTGAAGGTCTGAGCATGTGAAAGATGGAGTTTTGAGTGAGTAAAATGAAAGTGGGGAATCCTGCAGCTCTGTAGTCTGGGGCCTGGATTTAGTGGTCTGGTGTGAGAATGTGATGGGGGCATTGTGGAGGATTTTGTGAACAGCTGGCTAGCTGACAAAGGTCACACTGATAAAATACCGTTAGTTAAGGAAGAAGGAGATAGGTATAGGAGCCAGCAGTCAGTGTCTAAATCAGGCAAGGGCACTGTGCCCTTGGTGCAACATCAGGATGGGGGAGAGGATCCTTAGTTAGAAATATGAAGAAAAGATGAGAACAGCGGCAATGTAGTAGTCACAAGAATGCTAAGGTAGGCGTAGTTAGCTGATAAGTAACTAACCAATAATGAGCTCGCCTTTTGCAATATGTATTAGCCTCATTAACACCAATATAAATGTGTGTGCCTATCAATAAAGTTCTGAGATTTGCTGATCACTCATATTGAGTGCCGCATTTCTTCCGCCAATCTCAACAAATTGTGACCCCGGACGTGATACCGGTAACGGCAACCACGGTGGATCGGTGAACGAGTTCGTGTCCTATAGCAGCAAGGACGGCGAATAAGCACCGCTGAAAAAGCGAAAGGTGCCGCGCCCTGGGTGACCTTATAGAAGAGCCCGGCCGATACGTGCTGCCGAGACCTTGAAGGGCTGCAAAAACATCGACGTTCTCAAAAATGGAAATGGAAAGGCAAGCAGCATATGATTTATTTACTTGCTTTTTAAAAAAGCGTCAGGTTAAGGACATAGACTTGCAGAAAGAGCTCCCACAATTGTTAGCTTACGGGTACGTACAAGGAGTTTTTCAAAATCCTCATACAGTACATGAATTAACAGAGTGGCGTAAGTTCAAGACCATGAGGGCGACAGGGGCCGCAGGAGAGGCCAGGGCAAACGCGGTGGCGAGAACGCGTGTGGTGGCGGCGGCATGCTCGGTGCTGGCAGCGGTCACGCGCACCGTGGGTCCAGTGACGCGCACGGTGACAAAAACTTGCATGGCAGCTGTCCGTGGGGAAAGCGCACAGATCGCGAGGGAAGTGCCAGCCAGGGCCGGGCCAGCCTAGGCGAGACACGGGGGCCGAATACGCGGCAGCGACAAGCGCAGTGCCAGTGGTGGCGGCGGTGGCGGAGCGCGGCGGACGCGCACCAGTAATGCTAAACCCGAAAGCTGGAGCTGGGAGGGCTTTTTCACATTTTGTAAGCACACAATAGCACAAGCAGTGTGGGACATGCTCCCGCTGGCTGTGGGTGCTGGCGCAGAGCCAGGGGGAACCAGCCCGAGCGGAGATCCAGGCCGAGCGGACCCCAAATGAGATCGGGGCTGCGCGTGTCCGGCGAGGGCGTTCCTCTCCACACCCCCGAGGTGGCGCAGGCTGAGGCTGTGCCAGAGCAGGCGGAGATGGGGCGCGGTCAGACGGTCCTAAAGGCACCGCCCGGTCACAGCTGCCAGGCAGCCACAGCAGCCCATTGCAGCAATTCAAACAGGCATCTGAGAAAAAACAGGTCAGGAATTTTCTTCAAGATCAGGATGGAAAACTTCTGAGAATTCTCAGAGTGCTTTATCCAGCTTTTTTTAAAAAAAAGGGCAACTCCACGGGGCACTTCACCCAACTGTTCCACAGGCCACTTCACCCAACTGTTCCACAGGCCACTTCCACAGAATCTTCATGAGAAAAGTGAGAAAGCACCAACCAAGTCTTTGCACAAGATAAAAAAAAAAAAATAAAAATCAAGGGAACCCCTTCTATTGTGAAAAATTATTCCCAGGGAGACAAAATGTCATGTAGATGAAAGTATTAGTAAAGATTTAATTACCCAAGGTGTCTTGGAAGACAAAGCATTTGGGAACGGTCAATCAGATCCTGTTGTGGGGTCATTAGTCGATTCCCCAATGATTCAAAGTTTTAAGAATTATTTATATTAAGTTTATAACCTTTGTTATTTTCGGTTTTTGTAAGTAATGCTGATAGATAGTGATTGTTGTTAATATTAGATGAATACTTTGGGAAGGTTGTCTTAACCCCTTCAAGCACTTCTTGTTAGGGAGTTTTCAGATTTTTGTGATGAGAATTGTTGTTGGTGTGTTGTTGTGGTGTTTGCAGCCGGCTTTCATGTGTTTTTCTATTTTTTTGTGTGATCACCTGCAAGACACATGTCTCTTCAGTTAGTTTATTTCCTAACTACTTATATGTTTCTGAGGGTTTTTATCCAAATTGCCAGTTTTGTGGTTCCTTTCAATTATTACTTCAGAAGTACTCCAGCAGAGAATTCAAGAAGTTTGCTGTGTTTGGAGAATCCCCATCCTGGCGGAGGCTTTAGAAAGGATTCAGTTGTTTGATAGTTCGATTGGTTTGTAATCCTAAGGTTTCTTGTTTATAACTGTTATTTTTAAATATGTTTAAAAATGTGTCAAGAGATACCCACCAATTAGAGTTTGGGCTCTGGCCAAGTTCTAACTCTATTTGGATGGAGTGATTGCCAATCAACCCAGATGTTTTCTGCATCAAAAAGTATTCAAGCCTTTTTGACTTGGCAATTTGACCATTTATAACAGCTGAGCCATTTTCAGAGAAAGTTTGGAGAAGCATGAATCTGGACATGATTTCTCCAATTTTCTGTTGTTTTAAGGTTTATCAGCTGTCACAGACTCTGGGATAAGAGTTCAGTGTTGTAGTGTTTAGTAATTTTCTGATCTTGTATGTGTTGTTGATTGTGTGTATTATCTGAATTGATTCCTAATTACTCTTATCTTAACATTTCTATATGTAACATTGCAAAATGAAACCAAGACCCATTCTTCACCTCCAAGATTCTGAGAAAATCCTTCAGTCCCTGCGGGGACGTGGGATGTGTTTGTGTTTTAACAGGTGCAAAGTCCAGATGGATTTCAACGAAGAATGTGAAACTCTATCAAGAGCAAGAAAAAGGTTGACCATTCGACAAGCAAAGAAGACAGACAGATGTGGACTGTTCAGAGATTCCAACCCTCGAGCTTCACCCAAAGGAGATTGTGAACTTTAAGCTTTTTCATGGGTGTGGGAATCAGTGATGTACAGTTTTTGTTAGTTGATAGTTTTTTACATTTTAATGGGACTTGTAATTCTTCTGCTCCTTTTGGCCATGCATTTTTCAGTGCATCCAGCAGGTCTTGAATAAGGCTGCCAAAGAGGTGTTTTTGTGGCAAAGAGAAAGAGGAGATGTCAGAACCCAGGATATCTCTCTGGATGCCCTAGATGGCTCAAAGCCCTAGCAGGAGCTCGGAGACCCTGGTAGGAAGCCAAAGACACCTAAAAATTCAATCTCAACCCCATGGAGCAAATTGCCAACTTTATATGAAGAGTTACAGGTCACAAAAGTTTAAGTAGCATAGTAGTAGCAATCACAAGGTGAAAGGAAAAATTCTAGAGAACTGTACATAGGGGTCAAGAGTTCAAGATGGAGGGATTTGGGCGTGCCCTGTCATTCTTCTTTCTTCGCCCTGGCATCCATGTTCAGGATGATATTTGCTACATCTAAGCAGACCATGCTTGTGCAACAGAAAAACAGGGGAAGTGTGGAGGATTTTGTGAACAGCTGGCAAAGGTCACACTGACATAATACCGTTAGTTAAGGAAGAAGGAGATAGGTATAGGAGCCAGCAGTCAGTGTCTAAATCAGGCAAGGGCACTGTGCCTTTGGTGCAACATCAGGATGGGGGAGAGGATCCTTAGTTAGAAATATGAAGAAAAGATGAGAACAGCTGCAACATAGTAGCCACAAGAATGATAAGGTAGGCGTAGTTAGCTGATAAGTAACTAACCAATAATGAGCTCACCTTTTGCAATATGCATTAGCCTTATTAACACTAATATAAATATGTGTGCCTATTCAATAAAGTTCCGAGATTTGCTGATCACTCATATTGAGTGTGCCGCATTTCTTCCACCAACCTCAACAAGGAAGAATCCCCCATTCCAGGGGCTGTGTGGGGTGCATGGGGGGCAGCTGTGTCCCCTGCCAGCCCCAGGGCTGCAAAGCAGGAAGGAGATGTCTCAGCTGCCTCAGCTGAATTGCTTCCCTCAGCCCTTGGCCTGGGAAGTCTCTGGCTGCAGCACAACCTGCACAGGAGACTTTGCACCTGGAAGAGAAAAGAAAGGAATTGTTTCTTCTCTCTCCTTCATCACTCCCTTTGCACTGATTTTTTCATCTGTTAGCAAAACCAACCACAAAGCATCTGCACTGAGGTTTTTCTGAGGGTCAGTTCCTAAATAGGGCCATAGGAAGGTTTTCTGCCAGGGCAAAAGGGAGAAATGTGGAAGTTGGTCATGGTTGTTGAAAACAGGACAGTTTCTAAACACTGGAAATGCAGAGGCTACAACAAGAAAGTTTGCAGTCTGAATGGTCCATTTTCTTCCCACTTCCCACTGCTCATTTGTCCCATCCTGACTCCAGAGGAGCAGATTCTGGAAAGCAGGGTCCAAGTCAGTGCGGACCTGGGTGTCAGGGCACCCAGCGCATACAGAGAAATATTCCCAGTGCTCTGGGTTTCCACATTCTCCCAAGCTGTGCTTCCCTGCAGTAAAGAAGGCAGTTTGATTGCTTTTGTCCTGAGTATCTCCTGAGTTCATGACTTCAGATGGACTGGAACAGTCCCAGCAACCCAAAATCAGCAACAATGATCAGGATCAAAGCCCCAGGTCACCATCAAATGTTCTCTATCCATGCCTTCCAGAGGCCAGCAGCAATTCCTGCTACTTCACCCACTCTGGGTCAGCCTGACGGGATTGCTCTGGTGTGCAGAGCCAGTCCCTGCAGGACAAAGCGCTCGGAGCCGCTCCGTGCCCCGCAGTGTTGGCATCTGCCTGTGCCACCAATGTGCTACCTGTGTGCCACCAATGTGCCTGCAATGTGCCACCAATGAACCTTCAATGTGACATCAATGTGCCACCAGTGTGCCACCTATCTGCCACCACTGTCCATGGCTGAGCTACCAATGTTCATTACTGTAAATCAAAGCTGTCTCCAATGTTGGTGAGGGAATGAAGAGGTGGACTCCATTAATATCAGAAAGCTAATTAATTACTTTATTAAACTATACTGTATGCATTACATCTAAACTGAATCTGCCAAGCACTCATCTCTGCACACAACTGCACAGAACTGCACTCATCTCGTGACTCTCCCCTGACTGTCAGCCGACAGTCTGACACACACACTCTCTTGGCCCTAATAGGCCCAGGAAACAAAACATCCTCACTTTGGGTAAACAATCTCCATATTGCATTCTACTTTGGCACATCACACGCACAGCAAATGAGATAAGAATTGTGTCTTCCCTTTCTCTGAGCTTCAGAGAATATTAATCTTAGAAATCCGTGGGAAGAATTGTGCCTTGCTTTTCTCTATGAAAGGAAATGTAGTAACAGTTCATGGCTATGGTCCCTGTTCCACCACTGTTCCACCTTTTCCATGGTTACTCCACTGCTGCTCCAAAGCTGCTCCAGTGCTGCTCTGGGGATCTTCCTCTGAACTCTGAGCACAGTTCCTCTGCTTGTCCACCACAGTTCCACCACAGTTCCACCACTGCTCCAGCACAGCTCCAGCACTGCTCATCTCCCGCTGTTCCAGAGCTCCGTCTCTGCTCCTCCCCTGCTCCCCTGTTGTTCCACGGCTGCTGCTTCTGTTCCAGTGCTGCTGCCACAGCTGCAGTGTCACAGAGAGGGGAACGTTTGGGCACAAACCACTGTGGTGTCACAGAGACCAGGACAAGGGAACTGCCACAGTTGTGGTGTCACAGAGAGAGGAAGGTTGGGGCAGCTGCTGCTGTGGTGTCATAAACAGGGGAACATTTGGGGCTGCCTCCCCTGTGGTGTCATAGAGAGGGGAGTGTTGGGGCTGCCACTGCAATGCTGTCATAGAGAGGAGAATGCTGGGAGTGCCACCTCTGTGGTGTCTCAGACAGGGGAACGCTGGGGGTGCAACTGCTTTGGTGTCATAGACAGGGTATTGGTACTGCTGTCATGTCACTGACAGGGGAACACTGGGGCTGCAGATGTTGAGGTGTCACAGAGAGGGGAATGTTGGAACTGCCACTGCGGTGCTGTCACAGAGAGTAGCACTTTGGATGGCCACCCCTGCAGTGTCACAGAGAGGGGAACTTTGGGGCTGCCACTCCTGGGGTTTTACAGAGAAGGGAACACTGGGCTTACAACTGCTTCAGTGTCATAGACAAGGTGACACTGGTATTGCCACTGCTGTCGTGTCACAAAGGGGGAACACCGAGCTTGACAACACTGTAGTGTCACTGACAGGGGAACACTGGGGCTGACACTGCTGTGGTGTCACAGAGAGGTGATTGCTGGAGCTGCTACTTCTGTGTTTTCATAGACCGGGGAACGCTGGGTCTGCCACCGATGTGGTGTCAGAGAAATTGGAACCTTGGGTCTGTCACCACTGTTTTCTCATAGAGAGGGGAATCTTTGGTTTGCCACTGTGCTGGTGTCAGACAGAGGGGAACGCTGGGGGTGCCACCTCGGGTGTCAGAGAGAGGGGGACTAGGGGGAGTGCCACAGCTGTGTTGTCACAGAGAGGGGAACGCTGGGGCTGTAACTGCTGTGGTATCATAGAGAGAGGAATGTTGGGATTGCCACCACTGTGGCGTCACAGAGAGGGGAATGCTGGCACTGCTACTGCTCTGGTGTAACAGAGAAGGAAATGTTGGTGCAGCCATTGATGTGGGGTCATAAAGAGTGGAATTTTGGAACTGCCACCCTTGTGGTCTCACAGAGAGGGAAATGTTGGAATTGCCACTGCTGTGGTCTCACAGAGCAGAGAACACTGCCAAACCTCCTCTGGTGCTGTGCCCACTCCAGTGCTGCTCCTCTGCAGCACTGCAGACACTGCAGGGCCTCCTGGGGACATTGTGACACTACAGGGCCTCCTGGGGACACTGTGAAACTGCAGGGATTCATGGAGACATGGTGACACCACAGGGCCTCCTGGGGACATGGTGACACTGCTGAGACCGATGAGATCACAGGGGCCCTGTGACACTCCAGGCCCTTGTAGAATCCAGAGGCCCCTTTAAGGACATGGGCCCTCATGGAGTCAAGAGGAGACTGCCAACCTGTGGGGCTTCATGAAACCATCCACTGTGATCCCTCAGGGCCTCATGGTTCCCAGGAACCATTGTGACACTGCAGGACTGAATGGAATAAACGGGACACTGTGACACCGCAGGACTGAATGGAACCAAGGTGACATTGTGACACTGTGGAACTGAGGGGATGCTGTGACACTCTGGTGCCTAAAGATGCTCAGGGGCCGTTGTGACCCTGTGGCTTGTGGAAACAAGGGGACACTGTGACACTGTGGGGTCTCAGGGAATCCAGGGGCCCTCGTGACACAGCCAGGCCAGTTGGAAGCAAGGATCCATTGGGATACCTCAGGGCTTTGTGGTATCCAGGGGTCCTTGAGACATTGTGGGACCTCATGAGACCAAAGGGGTCCTGGGCCTCTGTGGGGCCTCATGGAGCCAAAGGGGCCCTGGTGACACGGTGGCTGCTCGGAGATGTCTGTGGCTAGCCCTGTCTCCTGGCCCGTGCCAAGAGTGGCCACTCCCTATCTGCCCTTTGGGCCCGTTTGGCTGCTGGTACAAGCAGGGCTGCTTGTCTCCCAGAAGCAGCAGGCTGCTCTGTGCAGCTACTGATGTCCCGAGCCGAGAAATCCAGAGCGAAGGAAAGAGAGGGATCGCTTGTGTAGGTTCCCAAGAGGCTTTAATATCTGACAGGGTCCAGGGACAACTGACAGCAAATCCAGGGTTACAACAGCTGCAGTACGGGGGAGTGAACATGGGGAGGATACAAACCAGGACCAATGCAGGAAACCTGGGCAGGAGCACAGGGCGGCGTCCACATTATGACAACCAATGGGGAACAACAGGGCAGGAGAGCAGACTGAGCATACCAATAGGTATTCAAGGGATACAAGATGGACACAGAAGATTCTAGAGCTCAAGGTGTGGTTTCTGTAATGGACAAGGGAGGTGGACAGGGTTTCCTGAGTGGCAGGGAAGGGTCTGGAATAAGGGGTAGGTCTTGAGGTAGATGGACCAGGGGATGGGAAGGTACATCTCCGGTGCAAACCAGTATGCATGGGGAACAACCAGAACAAACTACTTTCACTTATAACACAACAGTTTCATAACAAAGGAACTTACTACTACACCCCGGGATTCTGTGGGGCCTCCTGGAACCAAGGAGACTCAGAGACACCGCAGGGCCTCCTGGTTCTCAGTCTCTTCTGACACTTGAGTCCATCTCCAGAGACACAAAACTGGGCAGCCTGAGCCTGTTGATCCAGAATATTCCCTCCTCCATGGGAGGACGTTCCTGCCATCTGTGCTGCTGTGTGTTCCCTCCGCTCCCCGGGGGGAATTGAATCCTACAAGAGACACCGACCACTCCTGTAGCTGACACCACAGGGCCTCCTGGGGGGTGGGAGCAGAGACATCTTTTCCTCCATCATGTTGCTCAGAGCTCATCCAACCAGGAATATTTCCAAGGATGGGGCATGCACCAGGTGTCTGGGAAACCTGTGCCAGTGTTTCACCAACCACAGCATCAAAGATTTCTTCCTTATCGCTAGTCTGAATTTATCCTCTTCTGCTTTAAAACCATTTCGTCTTCTCCAGCTGAGACAGATCCTACTAAAACATTTCTCCCCACGTTTCCTGTGAGTTTCCTTGAAGTCCTGCAAGGTCACTGTGGGGTCTTCCCGTGGCCTTTTCTGATCTAGGCTGAACTGCCCCAACTCCCACAGCCTGTCTCTGTCACAGAGGTGCTGCAAGCATATGGAGCATCTCAGCCTCCTCTGGAACTGCCCCACGAATTCTGAGCCTTTCCTGTGCTGAGGACCCCACTGTAAAAGGTTGATGCAAAAGCAGCAGACATGTCTCTTCACAGAGAAAAGCAACGCACAACTTCCCAAGAATATTTCTGAGATTCACATTCTCTGAACCCCAGAAAAAGGAAAAACAATTCTTATCTCATTTGCTGTGCCTGTGTTTGTGCAGAAGTTGAATGCAATATGCAGACTGTTTACCCAAAGTGATGGTATTTTGTTTCCCTGGCCAATCAGCGCCAAGTGTGTGTGTGTGTGTCGGGACTGTCGGCAGTTGAGAGCAGAGTTGAGTGCTTGGCAGATTCAGTTTAGATGTAATGTAATATAGTATAATATAGTATATAATATTGTAGTATAATATAGTAATTAATTATGCTCTTGATATCCATGGAGTCCTCTTCATCATTTCTCCTGCCATGGGGATCACAGTGAATACAATGGAGGGGAAACAACCTCATTTCTGAAATGCTGCTGAGAGCTGGAGGGACAGTTTCTGCACAGCTCATCCACAGCCCCGAGGGGGGCAGGGACATTCCCATGGGGTCCCTGAAGCTGCAGGGCCAATCTGCCCACACTGGGAGCCTCTGGCCATGTCCAGCTCCCTCTGCCTGGGCTGTTAGCACGTGGTCAGTGGCTGTCCACCGCCACCTCCCTGACTGGTGCTGATCTCCAAGGAGGTCTGCATCTCTCCTTGGCCATTATTCTGCAATTAGAACCCTGGGGACACTTCCTCAATCCCATCCCAAGACCATGTCAGCACAGCAGTGATGTCACAGCACTTGTGCCTCTGGTCAAGGATCCCCCATGGGGACACTCTGGTCTCTGAGTCCTGGGGCACTCCACAGGAAAATCTGCCTGGACCCTGCAGCTCCTTGGGCAAGTTCCAGAGCAAACAGTTAAGGCAGTGGCCTGAAATGTTTTCATAGCTGGGCCACAACCCATCTGGGATGGATCCACATTGTCCCTGGGGAAAGAGAGGTGCACAACCCTTCACTAATGGCCTGGAATGTCAAACAGGAGTCACTGCCAAGGACAGCTCTCGGGAATCACTTCACCATGGATTTTCCTTCCTGGAAGCCCAAGATATCTGAATGTCTTCCTGGTGCCTCAGGGCCTGGGTAAACAGGGCTTGTCAGAGATGCTGTCAGGGGACCAACACCGCTCCTCCTCACAGGGCACCTCTGTTACCCCAGTGAGGTCCGAGTGGCTGCCTGGGGACAGGTGCCCCCTTCCCCATGTCCCTGGGATGGGCACATCCTGCTCAGGGCCAGCACTGGCCTTAGTTCAGGGCCAGGCCATTGCAGAGACCCTGTGTGGGGCCAAGGGCCCTGGGGAGCTGCAGCCCATGGCAGCCAGGGCCAGGGCTGGAGTTTGAGCCTCGCTGGGGATGGGGTCCCTGGCACCCTGCATGTGGCAGCTGTGCAGAGCGGGACACGGGTGCTCTGGGTGGGCACGGTGGCCGTGGGTGGGACAGGCTGAGGGGCAGGGCAGGGGACATTGCCCTCTGCACTCTGCTCTGGGGCTGGAGATGGGACTGGTTTGGGGCCAGCAGGGAAAGGGAAATGGAGTGGTCTGGCTGAGGGAACAAGCACACCTGAGGCATTGCCCAAGGCTCAGCCTTGTCTGCAAGGTGATCAACAGGTGATCAACACTGCCCAGTGCTCCCAGTGTCTCCAGGGGCTGCAGATCCCAATCACCTGCCTGCCCTTGACTCAAAGTCCTGCCACATTCCTGCTTTCCCTGAGTCTGGGGTCCTGATGCCCCTGGAAGAGGGGTCAGTGCTCACCACTGTTTCCTCCAAGTACCAGAGCAGGAACAGGGACAATTCTGCTGGAACCCAACAGATTTTGGGATGGGCTCAGCGCTGGGGTGTCTCACAGGGAAAGCTCTGGGAGGGAAGGGGCAGCAGGAGATGGGGGTACGTGGTTCTGGGGGCTGTTGGAGGATGGATTGTGTTGGAGTGGGGGTTGTCCCCACCAGGGATCCATCTGGTCTCAGCTCCCCCATGCACAGACCACCCTGCACCAGGCAGTCCCAGAAAGTCCAAGATATCTGAATGTCTTCCTGGTGCCTCAGGGCCTGGGTAAACAGGGCTTGTCCGAGATGCTGATAAGGGACCAACACCCCTGCTCCTCACAGGGCATCTCTGTTACCCCACTTAGCTCCGAGTGGCTGCCTGGGGATAGGTGCCCCCTTCCCCATGTCCCTGGGATGGGCACATCCTGCTCAGGGCCAGTGCTGGCCTGGGCCCAGAGCCAGGGCCATGCCCCCGGTGCTCTGGGAGGGCTCAGTGGCTGCAGGTGTGACAGGATGAGGGTCAGGACAGGGCATATTCCCCTCTGGACAGTGCTCTGGGCATGGAGACTGAATGGGATTGGCATCTGCAGGGAATGGGATATCAGGTTGTGTGGATGTGGGAATTGCCACGCCTGAGCCATTTCCCAACCCTCAGCCTTATCTGCAGGTGATCAGCATTGCCCAGTGCTCCCAGTGTCTGCAGTGACTGGAGATGCCAATCACCCACCTGATCACATGTCCCTTGTTCCCCTTGTTGTCCCACATGTTGGGTTTGGGGCTGGGCTCAGCTCTGGGCTGTCCCACAGGGAAAGCTCTGGGAGGAGAGGGGCAGCAGGAGATGGGGGATCTGGCACTGGGGGTGTTGGAGGATGGATTGTGTTGGACTGGGGACTGTCCCCACAGGGTCCCCAGATGCCTTTGACTCCCTGCCTGCCCCCCTTGGCCCCCCAGGTGCCTGGGCCCTTCCAGGGGCAGCTGCCCTGTGCAGGAATCTGGAGGGATGCCGGGCAAGGGGGCTGGATCCGTGCCACAGGTGGGGTGGACTCTGTGCCAGGGCTGGACTTGTGGCCAGGGCTGGAGGCTGTGCCAAGCCGGGCTTTGGCCTGGGGGCTGGCAGGGAGGGTGCAGGGAGGAGTCCCAGCAGGGATAAAGGTGCTCCTCACCTGCTGCAGCCTCAGGCATTGCTGCCCAGAGCCAGAGGAAGATGAAGGTGGCTGTGCTCAGCGTGGCCCTGCTCTTCTCCATCCTGCTGTGCCCCCCGGCACAGGCCAAGGTGAGGCACCAGCCAAACGCTGTCCCCACATCCTGCCCTTTCTACCCTCCCATCCCACTCTTTTGTATCTCTCTCTGTGCCCCTGACCATTCCTGAGGCCTTTCCTTCCATGTTTCCCCTCAGTCCTTTGCATTTCTTCCTGTCCAATGCAGGAGGGTCCCCCTGTACAATTCCCTGACTCACTCCCCACTCCCACACCATCTCTAAGTCCTGTTGCTTTTGTCCTTACCTGTCCTCATTCTTCTGTCCCCACCAAGCCCCTCTCTTGCACTCCCATGTCCCCACACCTCAATTCCTTTCTCCTCCCCTGTACCTCACACCCTGCTCCTTCCACGCCCCCAGCCCTGTCTCATGGGCCCTCAGTTGACCCCAGATCAGAGTCTTTGGGTCTCCCCCACCTCCAGCAGATTTCCTTGGAGGCCCTGAATTCCCATCCCTCTGCCTGGGCCCTGCTCCCTGCACCCGTGTCCCCCCAGAGCCCCACAAGGTGCAGTCCAGACCAAGCCTTTGTTCTCCTTTCCAGGCACTCCTGGAAGGAACCCAAGATGATCTCCGGGAGGTGAGTGGGCTGCTGGCATTGGAGGGCATCCCCTCAGGGAATTGGGTGGCAGTTCAGTCCCCCCATCCCTTGCTGGCACTGGGGACATCCCAGTGACCAGCCAGGTCTCCTGCTCTCTCTGCAGTTGGCTTTAGACAACGTCGTGGACCTGGAGACGCCTCTGGTGGGTACCACAAGTTTTGCCGGTGTCAGACCCTCCCCTTGCATGGCCACCACAGCCCAGCCCATCCCAGTCTGTCCCAGCACAGCCCAGTGCACCCCTACTGACAGCCCAGACAACGCCCTGCCCCACGGCTCCTCGCCAGGGAAGCCTTTGCCCAGGGCCCCTGCTGCATTCCCCTCCCTGTCACCCCAGGACCCCCTGCATGAGCCAGGACGCAGCCCCTGCCCCAGCTGTGCCTCTTGGCCAGGAGCCCAGTGCTTCTGGGCAGGAGCGCAGCAGCTCCTGCACCCCATTGCTCCTGCAGCCCCTTCCCCAAAGGCCCCCCTGCTCTCCCCTGCCTCCCAGTCCAGCCCAGGGCCCCCAGTGTGTCTCTAACGCTGCCTTTGTCCCCAGCCGCCTCTGCCCGAAAAGCTGGGTGCTGCTCTGCGGCAGAAGCGCCAGGCTGAAACTCACCAGGGATGGGTGAGTAGCACTTGGTGGTCCCCCGAACCTCACATGATCCTGTGAGGTTCATGGCGGACCCTGGAGTGTTCTGGGTGGGCAGAGTTTGGGGCCAGTAGAGGGACAGAAAGGGGCTTTCGGTGATCTGTTTCCCAGGGGTGCTGCACAGAGCAGCCCCCAAATCTTTCCTTGAACCTGGGGAGCTCTGGGGAACCCCACAGTCCCCGTGAGTGCAGGGAGGTTCTTGGGCTAGTTTTGAAGCATCCCAGGGCTTAGGGTGTCTGGGGATCCTGTGGATATGAGGAGCCAAATCATGTCCTGGGTCTATCCAGGGCCTCCATTTGTTTCATCCTCCAGAAATGGGGGCAGGCATGAGGTGCCTCTCCTGTCCCAGGGAACACAGGGGATCATGTTTTTGGCTTTGTTTTAGAGGTGTATCTGCTGGTGAAAACCATGTCCTGTCCCTCTCCTGTGGCATGAGGAGATGATCATCCCTGAGGAATTGCCTCATCCCCTGTGAGCTCAGGGCCTTTTTCCTGAAATGAGAAATAAACCCTTTCAGCAAAGCTACACACGGTTCCTGTGTATCTGTGTCCTTGTTTGTGTTGTTCAAGGGAAATTTCCCTAAATCTCAAGGAGGTTCACCCAGAGATGTTCTCTTGTCCCTGTGTCCATCTGCACACCCCGTCACTCTGTCACTGTCACCTCCACACATCTCTGACCCTGCTGGCACCTCCCAGGTTGGCGCTGAGCTCCTCCCTCCTGCTCCCCAGCCCCAGCAATGACCATGGCAGGGAGCTCAGAGCAGGAGCAGCCAGGCCAGGGATGGAGAAGGAGCATCTGGCAGAGGCAGGAAGAATCCCCCATTCCAGGGGCTGTGTGGGGTGCACGGGGGGCAGCTGTGTCCCCTGCCAGCCCCAGGGCTGCAAAGCAGGCAGGAGATGTCTCAGCTGCCTCAGCTGAATCGCTTCCCTCAGCCCTTGGCCTGGGAAGTCTCTGGCTGCAGCACAACCTGCACAGGAGTCTTTGCACAAGGAAGAGAAAAGAAAGGAATTGTTTCAGCCTTCTCCCTCATCCCTCCCGTTGTGCTGATTTTCTCGTGATCTGTTAGCAAAACCAACCAAAAATCATCTGCACTGAGGTGTTTCCGAGGGTCAGATCCTAAATAGGTCCAAAGGAAGGTTTTCTGCCAGGGCAAAAGGGAGAAATGTGGAAGTTGGTCACGGTTGTTGAACACATGACAGTTTCTAATGACTGGAAATGCCGAGGCTACAACAACAGAGTTTGCAGTTTGAATGGTCCATTTTCTTCCCTCTTCCCAATGCTTATTTCTTCTATCCCAATTCCAGAGGAGCAGCTTCAGGAAAGCAGACCTGCAGGGAGTCTTGGAGGCCTCATCCAGAGACAGAGGAAGAAAGAGTGAAATTGGGAAAAAAAATCCAGTTGTTTTCTGGATCATAACAACCACAAATAGCTCTGTACTCCGTGTGCAATATCCAGGTGATGAGGCACATTGCTCGTTTTTAATGCCAAATCCCAGCACTTTGGGAATAGTTCCAGGACTAGAACAAACCACAGGCCAATAATTGACCCAGTTTCGTTCCTAAATCAGAAATCATGAAACTTGTCCCAAGCTGTGTTTCCCTGCAGTAAAGAAGGCAGTTTGATTGCTTTTATCCTGAGTATCTCCTGAGTTCATGACTTCAGATCGACTGGAATGGTCCCGGCACCCCAAAAGCAGACAAAATGAGCAGGATCAAACCTCCAGGTCACCATTCAATGTTCTCCACCCGCGCCTTCCAGGGCCCTGCAGCAATTCCTGCTTCTTCCCCCACTCTGGGTCAGCCTGCTGGGATCGCTCTGGTGTGCAGAGCCAGCCCCTGCAGGACAAAGCGCTCGGAGCCGCTCTGTGTCCCGCAGCGTCGGCATCTCCTGTGCCGCTCCACGACCGTGGGGCCTGTGCCACCAGTGTGCCTCCAATGTGACACTAATGCACTGGCAATGTGCCACCAATACGTCACCACTGTTCATGGCCGTGGGTTTTGTGCCACCACTGTTCAAGGTTGTAATTCCTATCCCACCACTGTTCATGGCTATAGTAAAATCAGGCAACCCCTGAGGCAGGAAATTATTGGCATCTGACTCCAAGGCTTTGGAATACTGAACACTTGCTTTATTAAAACTGTATTATATTACATTATACTCTACTATAACTACACTACATAGAACACTCAAGAATACTTACTACTAACTTAAAAATCGGGACTGTATGCAGACCCACAGTCCACACAGCTATGACCTGATAATCGAATTGACATAAAGAGCCTCCACCAGATTCCAATTACCAAATTCCTGGAGGTAAACAACCTTCCCAACACACTCCACATGTGCAAAACACCAGGAGCAGTAAGCAGAGATCAAAATTGTTTTCCCTCTGTGCTTCTCCCAGAAAAAACCTGAGAGAGAGAATTATGTCTCTCTCTGTTCAGAGGGCGCGTGAACGCCACACATGGCTGTGGTTCCTGTGCCACCACTATGGAACCTTTTCATGGTTACTCCACTGCTGTTCAAAAGCTGCTCCAGTGCTGCTCTGAGCATGGTCCAACACAGTTCCCCTGCTCGTCCACCACTGCTCCAGCACTGCTCCACCACAGTTCCACCACTGCTCCAGCACTGCTTCCACACTGCTCATCTCCCACTGTTCCAGAGCTCCATCTCTGCTCATCCCCTACTCCCCTGTTGTTCCATGGCTGCTGCTTCTGTTCTAGTGCTGCTGCCACAGCTGCAGTGTCACAGAAAGGGGAACGTTTGGACAGGTGTCACAGAGACCAGGACAACGGGAATGCCACAGCTGTGGTGTCACAGAGAGGGGGACAATGGGGCTGCCAGGGCTGTGGTGTCACAAACAGGTGAACATCTGGGGCTGCTACCCCTGCAGTGTCATAGAGAGGGGAGTGTTGGGCTGCCACTGCAATGCTGTCATAGACAGAACACTGGGGGGGGGCCACCTTGTGGGGGGATAGAATATAAGAAAATAAAAATAGTTCAGAAAGTAATCTCACCCCTAAGGAGTTGCAGCTGGGCCAATTACCAAAGATTAGGACCAGGCCTGACTTTAACAGGCCACAGCTGTGACCAATGAGAAGCAGAGTACTATAAAAGAGTGGGTTGGCTGGTTGTAAAGGAAGTTAGAGTCATTGGCTACTTGGTGTGGGAATGGAGTCTACTGGCTGCTTCAAAAGGAAGAAAGTGTGCTCTGAGGAGCTGCCCATGAGAAAGCACCAAGAAGGTATGATACTTTTGCGATAAAAAGACAACAGTATGGAACTCCTGCAATAAGATGACACCACCACCTCGGTGGTGTTACAGAAGGGGTAACACTGGTGTTGCAATCACTTTGGTGTCATAGAGAGGGTTACGTTGGTATTGGCACTGCTGTCATGTCACTGACAGGGGAACACTGGGGCTGCAGATGTTGAGGTGTCACAGAGAGGGGAATGTTGGAACTGCCACTGCGGTGCTGTCATAGAGAGTAGAACTTTGGATGGCCACCCCTGCAGTGTCACAGAGAGGGGAACTTTGGGGCTGCCACCACTGGGGTTTTACAGAGAAGGGAACACTGGGCTTACAACTGCTTCAGTGTCATAGACAAGGTGACGTTGGTATTGCCACTGCTGTCATGTCACAAAGGGGGGAACACTGAGCTTGTCAACACTGTAGTGTCACTGACAGGGGAACACTGGGGCTGCCAGTGCTGGAGTGTCACAGAGAGGCGAACGCTGGAGCTGCTGCTTCTGTGTTTCCATAGACAGGGGAATGTTGGGTCTGCAACCGATGTGGTGTCAGAGAGATTGGAACCTTGGGGCTGCCACCACTGTTTTCTCATAGAGAGGGGAATCTTTGGTTTGCCACTGTGCTGGTGTCAGACAGAGGGGAACACTGGGGGTGCCACCTCTGGTGTCAGGGAGAGGGGGGGACTAGGGGTGCCACAGCTGTGTTGTCAGAGAGAGGGGAAGGTCAGGATTGCCACCATAGTGGTGTTATCACAGAGAGGGGAATGCTGGCGCTGCTACTGCTCTGGTGTGACAGAGAAGGGAATGCTGGGGCAGCCATTGCTGTGGGGTCATAAAGAGTGGAATTTTGGAGCTGCCACCCTTGTGATCTCACATAGAGGGGAATGTTGGAATTGCCACTGCTGTGATGTCACAGAGAGGGGAACGCTGCCAAACCTCCACTGGTGCTGTGCCCACTCCAGTGCTGCTCCTCTGTGACAATGCAGGGCCTCCTGGGGAAACTGTGAAACTGCAGGGATTCTTGGGGACATGGTGACACTGCGGTGTTTCCTGAGGACACTGTGACATCTCAGGGACTCATGGAGACATGGTGACACCACAGGGCCTCCTGTGGGGTGGGAGCAGAGACATCTTTTCCTCCATCATGTTGCTCAGAGCCCATTCAACCAGGAATATTTCTAAGGATGGGGCATGCACCAGGTGTCTGGGAAACCTGTGCCAGTGTTTCACCGACGAGAGCATCAAAGATTTCTTCCTTATCTCCAGTCTGAACTTATCCTCTTCTGCTTTAAAACCATTTCCTCTTCTCCAGCTGAGACAGACCCTACTAAAACATTTCTCCCCATGTTTCCTGTGAGGTTCCTTCAAGTCCTGCAAGGTCACTGTGGGGTCTTCCCATGGCCTTTTCTGATCTAGGCTGAACTGCCCCAACTCCCACAGCCTGTCTCTGTCACAGAGGTGCTCCAAGCATTTGGAGCATCTCAGCCTCCTCTGGAACTGCTCCACGAAGTCTGAGCCTTTCCTGTGCTGAGGACCCCACTGTAAAAGGTTGATGCAAAAGCAGCAGTCATGTCTCTTCACAGAGAAAAGCAAGGCACAACTTCCCAAGAATATTTCTGAGATTCACATTCTCTGAACCCCAGAAAAAGGAAAAACAATTCTTATCTCATTTGCTGTGCCTGTGTTTGTGCAGAAGTTGAATGCAATATGCAGACTGTCTACCCAAAGTGATGGTGCTTTGTTTCCCTGGCCTAATAGGGCCAGGCATGTGTGTGTGTGTCGGGACTGTCGGCAGTTGAGAGCAGAGCTGAGTGCTTGGCAGATTCAGTTTAGATGTAATGTAATATAGTATAATATTGTATATAATATTATAGTATAATATACTAATTAATTATGCTTCTGATAGCCAAGGAGTCCTCTTCATCATTTCTCCTGCCATGGGGATCACAGTGGATACAATGGAGGGGAAATAACCTCATTGCTGAAATGCTGCTGAGAGCTGGAGGGACAGTTTCTGCACAGCTCATCCACAGCCCCGAGGGGGGCAGGGACATTCCCATGGTGTCCCTGAAGCTGCAGGGCCAATCTGCCCACACTGGGAGCTTCTGGCCATGTCCAGCTCCCTCTGCCCGGGCTGTTAGCACGTGGTCAGTGGCTGTCCACTGCCACCCCCCTGACTGGTGCTGATCTCCAAGGAGGTCTGGATCTCTCCTTGGCCATTATTCTGCAATTAGAACCCTGTGGACACTTCCTCAATCCCATTCCAAGACCATGTCAGCACAGCAGTGATGTCACAGCACTTGTGCCTCTGGTCAAGGATCCCCCATGGGGACACTCTGGGCTCTGAGTCCTGGGGCACTCCACAAGAAAATCTGCCTGGACTCTGCAGCTCCTTGGGCAAGTTCCAGAGCAAACAGTTAAGGCAGTGGCCTGAAATGTTTTCATAGCTGGGCCACAACACATCAGGGATGGATCCACATTGTCCCTGGGGAAAGAGAGGTGCACAACCCTTCACTAATGGCCTGGAATGTCAAACAGGAGTCACTGCCAAGGACAGCTCTCGGGAATCACTTCACCATGGCTTTTCCTTCCTGGAAGCCCAAGATATCTGAATGTCTTCCTGGTGCCTCAGGGCCTGGGTAAACAGGGCTTGTCAGAGATGCTGATAAGGGACCAACACCCCTTCTCCTCACAGGGCACCTCTGTTACCCCAGTTAGCTGTGAGTGGCTGCCTGGGGACAGGTGCCCCCTTCCCCATGTCCCTGGGATGGGCACATCCTGCTCAGGGCCAGTGCTGGCCTGGGCCCAGAGCCAGGCCATTGCAGAGACCCTGTGTGGGGCCAAGGGCCCTGGGGAGCTGCAGCCCATGGCAGCCAGGGCCAGGGCTGGAGTTTGAGCCTCGCTGGGGATGGGGTCCCTGGCACCCTGCATGTGGCAGCTGTGCAGAGCGGGACACGGGTGCTCTGGGTGGGCACGATGGCCGTGGGTGGGACAGGCTGAGGGGCAGGGCAGGGGACATTGGCCTCTGCACTCTGCTCTGGGGCTGGAGATGGGACTGGTTTGGGGCCAGCAGGGAAAGGGAAATGGAGTGGTCTGGCTGAGGGAACACGCACACCTGAGGCATTGCCCAAGGCTCAGCCTTGTCTGCAAGGTGATCAACAGGTGATCAACACTGCCCAGTGCTCCCAGTGTCTCCAGGGGCTGCAGATCCCAATCACCTGCCTGCCCTTGACTCAAAGTCCTGCCACATTCCTGCTTTCCCTGAGTCTGGGGTCCTGATGCCCCTGGAAGAGGGGTCAGTGCCCACCACTGTTTCCTCCAAGTACCAGAGCAGGAACAGGGACAATTCTGCTGGAACCCAACAGATTTTGGGATGGGCTCAGCGCTGGGGTGTCTCACAGGGAAAGCTCTGGGAGGGAAGGGGCAGCAGGAGATGGGGGTACGTGACTCTGGGGGCTGTTGGAGGATGGATTGTGTTGGAGTGGGGGTTGTCCCCACCAGGGATCCATCTGCTCTCAGCTCCCCCATGCACAGACCACCCTGCACCAGGCAGTCCCAGAAAGCCCAAGATGTCTGAATGTCCTCCTGGTGCCTCAGGGCCTGGGTAAACAGGGCTTGTCAGAGATGCTGATAAGGGACCAACACCCCTCCTCCTCACAGGGCACCTCTGTTACCCCAATTAGCTGCGAGTGGCTGCCTGGGGACAGGTGCTCCCTTCCCCATGTCCCTGGGATGGGCACATCCTGCTCAGGGCCAGTGCTGGCCTGGGCCCAGAGCCAGGGCCATGCCCCAGCTGCTCTGGGAGGGCTCAGTGGCTGCAGGTGTGACAGGATGAGGGTCAGGGCAGGGCATATTCCCCTCTGGACAGTGCTCTGGGCATGGAGAGGGGATGGGATTGGCATCTGCAGGGAATGGGATATCAGGTTGTGTGGATGTGGGAATTGTCACGCCTGAGCCATTCCCCAACCCTGAGCCTTGTGTGCAGGTGATCAGCATTGCCCAGTGCTCCCAGTGTCTGCAGTGACTGGAGATGCCAATCACCCACCTGATCACATGTCCCTTGTTCCCCTTGTTCTCCCACATGTTGGGTTTGGGGCCGGGCTCAGCTCTGGGCTGTCCCACAGGGAAAGCTCTGGGAGGAGAGGGGCAGCAGGAGATGGGGGATCTGCACTGGGGGTATTGGAGGATGGATTGTGTTGGACTGGGGACTGTCCCCACAGGGTCCCCAGATGCCTTTGGCTCCCTGCCTGCCCCCCTTGGTCCCCCAGGTGCCTGGGCCCTTCCAGGGGCAGCTGCCCTGTGCAGGAAGCTGGAGGGATGCCGGGCAAGGGGGCTGGATCTGTGCCACAGGTGGAGTGGACTCTGTGCCAGGGCTGGGCTTGTGGCCAGGGCTGGGGCTGTGCCAAGCCGGGCTTTGGCCTGGGGGCTGGCAGGGAGGGTGCAGGGAGGAGTCCCAGCAGGGATAAAGGTGCTCCTCACCTGCTGCAGCCTCAGGCATTGCTGCCCAGAGCCAGAGGAAGATGAAGGTGGCTGTGCTCAGCGTGGCCCTGCTCTTCTCCATCCTGCTGTGCCCCCCGGCACAGGCCAAGGTGAGGCACCAGCCAAACGCTGTCCCCACATCCTGCCCTTTCTGCCCTCCCTTCCCACTCTTTTGGACCTTCCTCTGTGCCCCTGACCATTCCTGAGGCCTTTCCTTCCATGTTTCCCCTCAGTCCTTTGCATTTCTTCCTGTCCAATGCAGGAGGGTCCCCCTGTACAATTCCCTGACTCACTCCCCACTCCCACACCATCTCTCAGTCCTGTTGCTTTTGTCCCTACCCGTCCTCATTCTTCTGTCCCCATCAAGCCCCTCTCTTGCATTCCCATGTCCCTACACCTCAATCCCTTTCTCCTCCCCTGTACCTCACACCCTGCTCCTTCCACGCCCCCAGCCCTGTCTCATGGGCCCTCAGTTGACCCCAGATCACTGTCTTTGGGTCTCTCCCACCTCCAGCAGATTTCCTTGGAGGCCCTGAATTCCCATCCCTCTGCCTGGGCCCTGCTCCCTGCACCCGTGTCCCCCCAGAGCCCCACAAGGTGCAGTCCAGACCAAGCCTTTGTTCTCCTTTCCAGGCACTCCTGGAAGGAACCCAAGATGATCTCCGGGAGGTGAGTGGGCTGCTGGCATTGGAGGGCATCCCCTCAGGGAATTGGGTGGCAGTTCAGTCCCCCCATCCCTCGCTGGCACTGGGGACATCCCTGTGACCAGCCAGGTCTCCTGCTCTCTCTGCAGTTGGCTTTAGACAACGTCGTGGACCTGGAAACGCCTCTGGTGGGTACCACGAGTTCTGCCGGTGTCAGACCCTCCCCTTGCATGGCCACCACAGCCCAGCCCATCCCAGTCTGTCCCAGCACAGCCCAGTGCACCCCTACTGACAGCCCAGACAACGCCCTGCCCCACGGCTCCTCGCCAGGGAAGCCTTTGCCCAGGGCCCCTGATGCATTCCCGTCCCTGTCACCCCAGGACCCCCTGGATGAGCCAGGACGCAGCTCCTGCCCCAGCTGTGCCTCTTGGCCAGGAGCCCAGTGCTTCTGGGCAGGAGCACAGCAGCTCCTGCACCCCATTGCTCCTGCAGCCCCTTCCCCAAAGGCCCCCCTGCTCTCCCCTGCCTCCCAGTCCAGCCCAGGGCCCCCAGTGTGTCTCTAACGCTGCCTTTGTCCCCAGCCCCCTCTGCCTGAAAGGATAGAGCATCTTCTGCGTCTGAAGCGCCTGGCTGCCTCTCTGGATGCCTAGGTGAGCCGTGCCTGCAGGGACAGGGGTGGGGACAAAGCCCATCCATGGCCCAGTGTGCTCCAGAGTCACGTTCTGGGGTTTGTCTTTTAGGAATGGAAGCTGTGGGGACACCCGTGTCCCGATCCCCTCTGGTGGCATGAGGAGATGATCATCCCTGGAGGAACCCTCTGATCCCCTGGGAGCCCTGGGCCATTTCCCTTCAATAATCAATAATCAATAAACCCTTTCAGCAAAGTCACACTGTGTGTCCGTGTATCCATATCTATATGTATTTTACAAACAAAAATCCCCCAAATTTTGAAGAGGTTTCCCCCAGAGGTGTTCTCTTGTCCCTGTGCCCATCTGCACATCCCGTCACTCTGTCACTGTCACTTCCACACATCTCTGACCTCGCTGGCACCTCCCAGGTTGGCGCTGAGCTCCTCCCTCCTGCTCCCCAGCCCCAGCAATGACCATGGCAGGGAGCTCAGAGCAGGAGCAGCCAGGCCAGGGATGGAGAAGGAGCTTCTGGCAGAGGCAGGAAGAATCCCCCATTCCAGGGGCTGTGTGGGGTGCACGGGGGGCAGCTGTGTCCCCTGCCAGCCCCAGGGCTGCAAAGCAGGGAGGAGATGTCTCAGCTGCCTCAGCTGAATCGCTTCCCTCAGCCCTTGGCCTGGGAAGTCTCTGGCTGCAGCACAACCTGCACAGGAGACTTTGCACCTGGAAGAGAAAAGAAAGGAATTGTTTCTGCCCTCTCCCTCATCCCTCCCCTTCCGCTGATTTTCTTGTCATCTGTTAGCAAAACCAACCAAAAAGCATCTGCACTGAGGTGTTTCTGAGGGTCAGTTCCTAAATAGGTCCAAAGGAAGGTTTTCTGCCATGGCAAAAGAGAGAAATGTGGGAGTTGATCTGAGAGTTGAACACATGACAGTTTCTAAACACTGGAAATGCAGAGGCTACAACAACAGAGTTTGCAGTTTGAATGGTCCATTTTCCTCCCTCTTCCCACTGCTCATTTGTCCCATCCCAACTCCAGAGGAGCAGCTTCAGGAAAGCAGACCTGCAGGGAGTCTTGGAGGCCTCATCCCAGAGAGAGAGGAAGGAAGAGTGAAATCGGGAAAAAATTCCAGTTGTTTTCTCAGTCATAACAACCACAAATAGCTCTGTACTCTGTGTGCAATATCCAGGTGATGAGGCCCAGTGCTCCTTTTTAACGTCAAATCCCAGCACTTTGGGAATAGTTTCAGGACTAGAACATACCACAGGCCAATAATTGACCCAGTTTCGTTCCTAAATCAGAAATCATGAAACTTGTCCCAAGCTGTGCTTCCCTGCAGTAAAGAAGGCAGTTTGATTGCTTTTGTCCTGAGTATCTCCTGAGTTCATGACTTCAAATGGACTGGAACGGTCCTGGCACCCCAAAAGCAGCCACAATGAGCAGGATCAAACTCCCAGCTCACCATTCAATGTTCTCCATCCCTGCCTTCCAGGGCCCTGCAGCAATTCCTGCTTCTGTCCCCACTCTGGATCAGCCTGCTGGGATCGCTCTGGTGTGCAGAGCCAGCCCCTGCAGGACAAAGCGCTCGGAGCCGCTCTGTGTCCCGCAGCGTCGGCATCTCCTGTGCCGCTCCATGGCCGTGGGGCCTGTGCCACCATGTGCCTCCAATGTGACACTAATGCACTGGCAATGTGCCACCAATACGCCACCACTGTTCATGGCCGTGGGTTTTGTGCCACCACTGTTCAAGGTTGTAATTCCTATCCCACCACTGTTCATGGTTATAGTAAAAATCAGGCAACCCCTGAGGCAGGAAATTATTGGCATCTGACTCCAAGGCTTTGGAATACTGAACAAACTTGCTTTATTAAAACTGTATTATATTACATTATACTCTACTATAACTACACTACATAGAACACTCAAGAATACTTACTACTAACTTAAAACTTGGGACTGTATGCAGACCCACAGTCCACACAGCTATGACCTGATAAGCGAATTGACATAAAGAACCTCCACCAGATTCCAATTACCAAATTCCTGGAGGTAAACAACCTTCCCAACACATTCCACATGTGCAAAACACCAGGAGCAGTAAGCAGAGATCAAAATTGTCTTCCCTCTGTGCTTCTCCCAGAAAAAACCTGAGAGAGAGAATTATGTCTCTCTCTGTTCAGAGGGCGCGTGAACGCCACACATGGCTGTGGTTCCTGTGCCACCACTGTGGAACCTTTTCCATGGTTACTCCACTGCTGTTCAAAAGCTTCTCCAGTGCTGCTCTGAGCATGGTCCAGCACAGTTCCCCTGCTCGTCCACCACAGCTCCAGCACTGCTCCACCACAGTTCCACCACTGCTCCAGCACTGCTTCCACACTGCTCATCTCCCACTGTTCCAGAGCTCCATCTCTGCTCATCCCCTGCTCCCCTGTTGTTCCACGGCTGCTGCTTCTGTTCCAGTGCTTCTCCCACAGCTGCAGTGTCACAGAAAGGGGAACGTTTGGGCAGGTGTCACAGAGACCAGGACAACGGGAATGCCACAGCTGTGGTGTCACAGAGAGGGGGACAATGGGGCTGCCAAGGCTGTGGTGTCACAAACAAGGGGAACATTTGGGGCTGCTACCCCTGCAGTGTCATAGAGAGGGGAGTGTTGGGCTGCCACTGCAATGCTGTCATAGACAGAACACTGGGAGGGGCCACCTTGTGGGGGGATAGAATATAAGAAAATAATAAAAATAGTTCAGAAAGTAATCTCACCCCTAAGGAGTTGCAGCTGGGCCAATTACCAAAGATTAGGACCAGGCCTGACTTTAACAGGCCACAGCTGTGACCAATGAGAAGCAGAGTACTATAAAAGAGTGGGTTGGCTGGTTGTAGAGGAAGCTAGAGTCATTGGCTACTTGGTGTGGGAATGGAGTCTACTGGCTGCTTCAAAAGAAGAAAGTGTGCTCTGAGGAGCTGCCCATGAGAAAGCACCAAGAAGGTATGATACTTTTGCGATAAAAAGACAACAGTATGGAACTCCTGCACTAAGATGACACCACCACCTCGGTGGTGTTACAGAGGGGGTAACACTGGTGTTGCAATCACTTTGGTGTCATAGAGAGGGTTACGTTGGTATTGCCACTGCTGTGATGTCACTGACAGGGGAACACTGGGGCTGCAGATGTTGAGGTGTCACAGAGAGGGGAATGTTGGAACTGCCACTGTGGTGCTGTCATAGAGAGTAGAACTTTGGATGGCCACCCCTGCAGTGTCACAGAGAGGGGAACTTTGGGGCTGCCACCACTGGGGTTTCACAGAGAAGGGAACACTGGGCTTACAACTGCTTCAGTGTCATAGACAAGGTGACGTTGGTATTGCCACTGCTGTCATGTCACAAAGCGGGGAACACTGAGCTTGCCAACACTGTAGTGTCACTGACAGGGGAACACTGGGGCTGACACTGCTGTGGTGTCACAGAGAGGCGAACGCTGGAGCTGCTACTTCTGTGTTTCCATAGACAGGGGAATGTTTGGTCTGCAACCGATGTGGGGTCAGAGAGATTGGAACCTTGGGGCTGCCACCACTGTTTTCTCATAGAGAGGGGAATCTTTGGTTTGCCACTGTGTTGGTGTCAGACAGAGGGGAACGCTGGGGGTGCCACCTCTGGTGTCAGAGAGAGGAGGGGACTAGGGGTGTCACAGCTCTGTTGTCAGAGAGAGGGGAACACTGGTGCTGTAACTGCTGTGGTGTCACAGAGAGGGGAAGGTCAGGATTGCTACCACTGTGGTGTCACAGAGAGGGGAATGCTGGCACTGCTACCGCTCTGGTGTGACAGAGAAGGGAACGCTGGGGCAGCCATTGATGTGGGGTCATAAAGAGTGGAATTTTGGAGCTGCCACCCTTGTGGTGTCCCAGAGAGGCGAATGTTGGAATTGCCACTGCTGTGGTGTCACAGAGAGGGGAACACTGCCAAACCTCCCCTGGTGCTGTGCCCACTCCAGTGCTGCTCTTCTGTGACACTGCAGGGTCTCCTGGGGACACTGTGAAACTGCAGGGATTCATGGAGACATGGTGACACTGCGGTGTTTCCTGAGGTCACTGTGACACCTCAGGGACTCATGGAGATACTGTGACACTGCAGGGTCTCCTGGGGACACTGTGAAACTGCAGAGATTCATGGAGACACCACAGGGCCTCCTGGGTCATGGAGACACTGCTGAGACTGATGGGATCACAGGGGCCCTGTGACACTCCAGGCCCTTGTAGAATCCAGAGGCCCCTTTGGGGCCGTGGGTCCTCATGGAGTCAAGAGGAGACTGCCAACCTGTGGGGCTTCATGAAACCTTCCACTGTGATCCCTCAGGGCATCATGGTTCCCAGGAGACATTGTGACACTGCAGACCTAAATGGAATAAACGGGACACTGTGACACTGCAGGACTGAATGGAACCAAGGGGACATTGTGACACTGTGGAGTTCATGGAACTGAGGGGATGCTGTGACACTCTGGTGCCTAAAGATGCCATGGGGCCCTTGTAAACCTGTGGCTTGTGGAAACAAGGGGACACTGTGACACTATGGGGTCTCAGGGAATTCAGGGGCCCTCGTGACACAGCCAGGCCAGTTGGAATCATCAAGGATCCATTGGGATACCTCAGGGCCTTGTGGAGACCAGGGGTCCTTGTGACACTGTGGGACCTGATGAGACCAAAGGGGCCCTGGGATTCTGTGGGGCCTCATGGAGCCAAAGGGGCCCTGGTGACACGGTGGCTGCTCGGAGATGTCTGTGGCTAGCCCTGTCTCCTGGCCCATGCCAAGAGTGGCCACTCCCTATCTGCCCTTTGGGCCCGTTTGGCTGCTGGTACAAGCAGGGCTGCTTGTCTCCCAGAAGCAGCAGGCTGCTCTGTGCAGCTACTGATGTCCCGAGCCGAGAAATCCAGAGCGAAGGAAAGAGAGGGATCGCTTGTGTAGGTTCCCAAGAGGCTTTAATATCTGACAGGGTCCAGGGACAACTGACAGCAAATCCAGGGTTACAACAGCTGCAGTACGGGGGAGTGAACATGGGGTGGATACAAACCAGGACCAATGCAGGAAACCTGGGCAGGAGCACAGGGCGGCGTCCACATTATGACAACCACTAGGAACAACAGGGCAGGAGAGTAGACTGAGCATACCAATAGGTATTTGAGGGATAAAAGATGGACACAGAAGATTCTAGAGCTCAAGGTGTGGTTTCTGTAATGGACAAGGGAGGAGGGCAGGGTTTCCCTGAGTGGCAGGGAAGGGTCTGGAATAAGGGGTAGGTCTTGAGGTAGATGGACAGGGGGATGGGAAGGTACATCTCCAGAACAAACCAGTATGCATGGGGAACAACCAGAACAAACTACTTTCACTTATAACACAACTGTTTCATAACAAAGGAACTTACTACTACACCCTGGGATTCTGTGGGGCCTCCTGGAACCAAGGGAACTCAGAGACACTGCAGGGCCTCCTGGTTCTCAGTCTCATCTGACACTTGTGTCCATCTACAGAGACACAAAACTGGGCAGCCTGAGCCTGTTGATCCAGAATATTCCCATCTCCATGGGAGGACATTCCTGCCATCTGTGCTGCTGTGTGTTCCCTCTGCTCCCCGGGGGGTATTGAATCCTACAAGAGACACCGACCACTCCTGTAGCTGACACCACAGGGCCTCCCGTGGGATGGGAGCAGAGACATCTTTTCCTCCATCATGTTGCTCAGAGCCCATCCAACCAGGAATATTTCCAAGGATGTGGCATGCACCAGGTGTCTGTGAAACGTGTGCCAGTGTTTCACCGACGAGAGCATCAAAGATTTCTTCCTTATCTCCAGTCTGAACTTATCCTCTTCTGCTTTAAAACCATTTCCTCTTCTCCAGCTGAGACAGATCCTACTAAAACATTTCTCCCCACGTTTCCTGTGAGATTCCTTGAAGTCCTGCAAGGTCACTGTGGGGTCTTCCCATGGCCTTTTCTGATCTAGGCTGAACTGCCCCAACTCCCACAGCCTGTCTCTGTCACAGAGGTGCTCCAAGCATTTGGAGCATCTCAGCCTCCTCTGGAACTGCTCCACGAAGTCTGAGCCTTTCCTGTGCTGAGGACCCCACTGTAAAAGGTTGATGCAAAAGCAGCAGTCATGTCTCTTCACAGAGAAAAGCAACGCACAACTTCCCAAGAATATTTCTGAGATTCACATTCTCTGAACCCCAGAAAAAGGAAAAACAATTCTTATCTCATTTGCTGTGCCTGTGTTTGTGCAGAAGTTGAATGCAATATGCAGACTGTCTACCCAAAGTGATGGTGCTTTGTTTCCCTGGCCTAATAGGGCCAGGCATGTGTGTGTGTGTCGGGACTGTCGGCAGTTGAGAGCAGAGCTGAGTGCTTGGCAGATTCAGTTTAGATGTAATGTAATATAGTATAATATTGTATATAATATTATAGTATAATATAGTAATTAATTATGCTTCTGATAGCCAAGGAGTCCTCTTCATCATTTCTCCTGCCATGGGGATCACAGTGGATACAATGGAGGGGAAATAACCTCATTGCTGAAATGCTGCTGAGAGCTGGAGGGACAGTTTCTGCACAGCTCATCCACAGCCCCGAGGGTGGCAGGGACATTCCCATGGTGTCCCTGAAGCTGCAGGGCCAATCTGCCCACACTGGGAGCTTCTGGCCATGTCCAGCTCCCTCTGCCCGGGCTGTTAGCACGTGGTCAGTGGCTGTCCACTGCCACCCCCCTGACTGGTGCTGATCTCCAAGGAGGTCTGCATCTCTCCTTGGCCATTATTCTGCAATTAGAACCCTGTGGACACTTCCTCAATCCCATCCCAAGACCATGTCAGCACAGCAGTGATGTCACAGCACTTGTGCCTCTGGTCAAGGATCCCCCATGGGGACACTCTGGGCTCTGAGTCCTGGGGCACTCCACAAGAAAATCTGCCTGGACTCTGCAGCTCCTTGGGCAAGTTCCAGAGCAAACAGTTAAGGCAGTGGCCTGAAATGTTTTCATAGCTGGGCCACAACACATCAGGGATGGATCCACATTGTCCCTGGGGAAAGAGAGGTGCACAACCCTTCACTAATGGCCTGGAATGTCAAACAGGAGTCACTGCCAAGGACAGCTCTCGGGAATCACTTCACCATGGCTTTTCCTTCCTGGAAGCCCAAGATATCTGAATGTCTTCCTGGTGCCTCAGGGCCTGGGTAAACAGGGCTTGTCAGAGATGCTGATAAGGGACCAACACCCCTTCTCCTCACAGGGCACCTCTGTTACCCCAAGTAGCTGTGAGTGGCTGCCTGGGGATAGGTGCCCCCTTCCCCATGTCCCCTGGGATGGGCACATCCTGCTCAGGGCCAGTGCTGGCCTGGGCCCAGAGCCAGGCCATTGCAGAGACCCTGTGTGGGGCCAAGGGCCCTGGGGAGCTGCAGCCCATGGCAGCCAGGGCCAGGGCTGGAGTTTGAGCCTCGCTGGGGATGGGGTCCCTGGCACCCTGCATGTGGCAGCTGTGCAGAGCGGGACACGGGTGCTCTGGGTGGGCACGATGGCTGTGGGTGGGACAGGCTGAGGGGCAGGGCAGGGGACATTGCCCTCTGCACTCTGCTCTGGGGCTGGAGATGGGACTGGTTTGGGGCCAGCAGGGAAAGGGAAATGGAGTGGTCTGGCTGAGGGAACAAGCACACCTGAGGCATTGCCCAAGGCTCAGCCTTGTCTGCAAGGTGATCAACAGGTGATCAACACTGCCCAGTGCTCCCAGTGTCTCCAGGGACTGCAGATCCCAATCACCTGCCTGCCCTTGACTCAAAGTCCTGCCACATTCCTGCTTTCCCTGAGTCTGGGGTCCTGATGCCCCTGGAAGAGGGGTCAGTGCCCACCACTGTTTCCTCCAAGTACCAGAGCAGGAACAGGGACAATTCTGCTGGAACCCAACAGATTTTGGGATGGGCTCAGCGCTGGGGTGTCTCACAGGGAAAGCTCTGGGAGGGAAGGGGCAGCAGGAGATGGGGGTACGTGACTCTGGGGGCTGCTGGAGGATGGATTGTGTTGGAGTGGGGGTTGTCCCCACCAGGGATCCATCTGCTCTCAGCTCCCCCATGCACAGACCACCCTGCACCAGGCAGTCCCAGAAAGCCCAAGATGTCTGAATGTCCTCCTGGTGCCTCAGGGCCTGGGTAAACAGGGCTTGTCAGAGATGCTGATAAGGGACCAACACCCCTGCTCCTCACAGGGCACCTCTGTTACCCCAATTAGCTGCGAGTGGCTGCCTGGGGACAGGTGCTCCCTTCCCCATGTCCCTGGGATGGGCACATCCTGCTCAGGGCCAGTGCTGGCCTGGGCCCAGAGCCAGGGCCATGCCCCAGGTGCTCTGGGAGGGCTCAGTGGCTGCAGGTGTGACAAGATGAGGGTCAGGGCAGGGCATATTCCCCTCTGGACAGTGCTCTGGGCATGGAGACTGGATGGGATTGGCATCTGCAGGGAATGGGATATCAGGTTGTGTGGATGTGGGAATTGTCACGCCTGAGCCATTCCCCAACCCTGAGCCTTGTGTGCAGGTGATCAGCATTGCCCAGTGCTCCCAGTGTCTGCAGTGACTGGCGATGCCAATCACCCACCTGATCACATGTCCCTTGTTCCCCTTGTTGTCCCACATGTTGGGTTTGGGGCTGGGCTCAGCTCTGGGCTGTCCCACAGGGAAAGCTCTGGGAGGAGAGGGGCAGCAGGAGATGGGGGATCTGCACTGGGGGTGTTGGAGGATGGATTGTGTTGGACTGGGGGTTGTCCCCACAGGGTCCCCAGATGCCTTTGGCTCCCTGCCTGCCCCCCTTGGTCCCCCAGGTGCCTGGGCCCTTCCAGGGGCAGCTGCCCTGTGCAGGAAGCTGGAGGGATGCCGGGCAAGGGGGCTGGATCTGTGCCACAGGTGGAGTGGACTCTGTGCCAGGGCTGGGCTTGTGGCCAGGGCTGGGGGCTGTGCCAAGCCGGGCTTTGGCCTGGGGGCTGGCAGGGAGGGTGCAGGGAGGAGTCCCAGCAGGGATAAAGGTGCTCCTCACCTGCTGCAGCCTCAGGCATTGCTGCCCAGAGCCAGAGGAAGATGAAGGTGGCTGTGCTCAGCGTGGCCCTGCTCTTCTGCATCCTGCTGTGCCCCCCGGCACAGGCCAAGGTGAGGCACCAGCCAAACGCTGTCCCCACATCCTGCCCTTTCTGCCCTCCCTTCCCACTCTTTTGGACCTTCCTCTGTGCCCCTGACCATTCCTGAGGCCTTTCCTTCCGTGTTTCCCCTCAGTCCTTTGCATTTCTTCCTGTCCATTGCAGGAGGGTCCCCCTGTACAATTCCCTGACTCACTCCCCACTCCCACACCATCTCTGAGTCCTGTTGCTTTTGTCCCTACCCGTCCTCATTCTTCTGTCCCCATCAAGCCCCTCTCTTGCATTCCCATGTCCCTACACCTCAATCCCTTTCTCCTCCCCTGTACCTCACACCCTGCTCCTTCCACGCCCCCAGCCCTGTCTCATGGGCCCTCAGTTGACCCCAGATCAGTGTCTTTGGGTCTCTCCCACCTCCAGCAGATTTCCTTGGAGGCCCTGAATTCCCATCCCTCTGCCTGGGCCCTGCTCCCTGCACCCGTGTCCCCCCACAGCCCCACAAGGTCCAGTCCAGACCAAGCCTTTGTTCTCCTTTCCAGGCACTCCTGGAAGGAACCCAAGATGATCTCCGGGAGGTGAGTGGGCTGCTGGCATTGGAGGGCATCCCCTCAGGGAATTGGGTGGCAGTTCAGTCCCCCCATCCCTCGCTGGCACTGGGGACATCCCTGTGACCAGCCAGGTCTCCTGCTCTCTCTGCAGTTGGCTTTAGACAACGTCGTGGACCTGGAAACGCCTCTGGTGGGTACCACGAGTTCTGCCGGTGTCAGACCCTCCCCTTGCATGGCCACCACAGCCCAGCCCATCCCAGTCTGTCCCAGCACAGCCCAGTGCACCCCTACTGACAGCCCAGACAACGCCCTGCCCCACGGCTCCTCGCCAGGGAAGCCTTTGCCCAGGGCCCCTGATGCATTCCCGTCCCTGTCACCCCAGGACCCCCTGGATGAGCCAGGACGCAGCCCCTGCCCCAGCTGTGCCTCTTGGCCAGGAGCCCAGTGCTTCTGGGCAGGAGCACAGCAGCTCCTGCACCCCATTGCTCCTGCAGCCCCTTCCCCAAAGGCCCCCCTGCTCTCCCCTGCCTCCCAGTCCAGCCCAGGGCCCCCAGTGTGTCTCTAACGCTGCCTTTGTCCCCAGCCCCCTCTGCCTGAAAGGATAGAGCATCTTCTGCGTCTGAAGCGCCTGGCTGCCTCTCTGGATGCCTAGGTGAGCCGTGCCTGCAGGGACAGGGGTGGGGACAAAGCCCATCCATGGCCCAGTGTGCTCCAGAGTCACGTTCTGGGGTTTGTCTTTTAGGAATGGAAGCTGTGGGGACACCCGTGTCCCGATCCCCTCTGGTGGCATGAGGAGATGATCATCCCTGGAGGAACCCTCTGATCCCCTGGGAGCCCTGGGCCATTTCCCTTCAATAATCAATAATCAATAAACCCTTTCAGCAAAGTCACACTGTGTGTCCGTGTATCCATATCTATATGTATTTTACAAACAAAAATCCCCCAAATTTTGAAGAGGTTTCCCCCAGAGGTGTTCTCTTGTCCCTGTGCCCATCTGCACATCCCGTCACTCTGTCACTGTCACTTCCACACATCTCTGACCTCGCTGGCACCTCCCAGGTTGGCGCTGAGCTCCTCCCTCCTGCTCCCCAGCCCCAGCAATGACCATGGCAGGGAGCTCAGAGCAGGAGCAGCCAGGCCAGGGATGGAGAAGGAGCTTCTGGCAGAGGCAGGAAGAATCCCCCATTCCAGGGGCTGTGTGGGGTGCACGGGGGGCAGCTGTGTCCCCTGCCAGCCCCAGGGCTGCAAAGCAGGGAGGAGATGTCTCAGCTGCCTCAGCTGAATCGCTTCCCTCAGCCCTTGGCCTGGGAAGTCTCTGGCTGCAGCACAACCTGCACAGGAGACTTTGCACCTGGAAGAGAAAAGAAAGGAATTGTTTCTGCCCTCTCCCTCATCCCTCCCCTTCCGCTGATTTTCTTGTCATCTGTTAGCAAAACCAACCAAAAAGCATCTGCACTGAGGTGTTTCTGAGGGTCAGTTCCTAAATAGGTCCAAAGGAAGGTTTTCTGCCATGGCAAAAGAGAGAAATGTGGGAGTTGATCTGAGAGTTGAACACATGACAGTTTCTAAACACTGGAAATGCAGAGGCTACAACAACAGAGTTTGCAGTTTGAATGGTCCATTTTCCTCCCTCTTCCCACTGCTCATTTGTCCCATCCCAACTCCAGAGGAGCAGCTTCAGGAAAGCAGACCTGCAGGGAGTCTTGGAGGCCTCATCCCAGAGAGAGAGGAAGGAAGAGTGAAATCGGGAAAAAATTCCAGTTGTTTTCTCAGTCATAACAACCACAAATAGCTCTGTACTCTGTGTGCAATATCCAGGTGATGAGGCCCAGTGCTCCTTTTTAACGTCAAATCCCAGCACTTTGGGAATAGTTTCAGGACTAGAACATACCACAGGCCAATAATTGACCCAGTTTCGTTCCTAAATCAGAAATCATGAAACTTGTCCCAAGCTGTGCTTCCCTGCAGTAAAGAAGGCAGTTTGATTGCTTTTGTCCTGAGTATCTCCTGAGTTCATGACTTCAAATGGACTGGAACGGTCCTGGCACCCCAAAAGCAGCCACAATGAGCAGGATCAAACTCCCAGCTCACCATTCAATGTTCTCCATCCCTGCCTTCCAGGGCCCTGCAGCAATTCCTGCTTCTGTCCCCACTCTGGATCAGCCTGCTGGGATCGCTCTGGTGTGCAGAGCCAGCCCCTGCAGGACAAAGCGCTCGGAGCCGCTCTGTGTCCCGCAGCGTCGGCATCTCCTGTGCCGCTCCATGGCCGTGGGGCCTGTGCCACCATGTGCCTCCAATGTGACACTAATGCACTGGCAATGTGCCACCAATACGCCACCACTGTTCATGGCCGTGGGTTTTGTGCCACCACTGTTCAAGGTTGTAATTCCTATCCCACCACTGTTCATGGTTATAGTAAAAATCAGGCAACCCCTGAGGCAGGAAATTATTGGCATCTGACTCCAAGGCTTTGGAATACTGAACAAACTTGCTTTATTAAAACTGTATTATATTACATTATACTCTACTATAACTACACTACATAGAACACTCAAGAATACTTACTACTAACTTAAAACTTGGGACTGTATGCAGACCCACAGTCCACACAGCTATGACCTGATAAGCGAATTGACATAAAGAACCTCCACCAGATTCCAATTACCAAATTCCTGGAGGTAAACAACCTTCCCAACACATTCCACATGTGCAAAACACCAGGAGCAGTAAGCAGAGATCAAAATTGTCTTCCCTCTGTGCTTCTCCCAGAAAAAACCTGAGAGAGAGAATTATGTCTCTCTCTGTTCAGAGGGCGCGTGAACGCCACACATGGCTGTGGTTCCTGTGCCACCACTGTGGAACCTTTTCCATGGTTACTCCACTGCTGTTCAAAAGCTTCTCCAGTGCTGCTCTGAGCATGGTCCAGCACAGTTCCCCTGCTCGTCCACCACAGCTCCAGCACTGCTCCACCACAGTTCCACCACTGCTCCAGCACTGCTTCCACACTGCTCATCTCCCACTGTTCCAGAGCTCCATCTCTGCTCATCCCCTGCTCCCCTGTTGTTCCACGGCTGCTGCTTCTGTTCCAGTGCTTCTCCCACAGCTGCAGTGTCACAGAAAGGGGAACGTTTGGGCAGGTGTCACAGAGACCAGGACAACGGGAATGCCACAGCTGTGGTGTCACAGAGAGGGGGACAATGGGGCTGCCAAGGCTGTGGTGTCACAAACAAGGGGAACATTTGGGGCTGCTACCCCTGCAGTGTCATAGAGAGGGGAGTGTTGGGCTGCCACTGCAATGCTGTCATAGACAGAACACTGGGAGGGGCCACCTTGTGGGGGGATAGAATATAAGAAAATAATAAAAATAGTTCAGAAAGTAATCTCACCCCTAAGGAGTTGCAGCTGGGCCAATTACCAAAGATTAGGACCAGGCCTGACTTTAACAGGCCACAGCTGTGACCAATGAGAAGCAGAGTACTATAAAAGAGTGGGTTGGCTGGTTGTAGAGGAAGCTAGAGTCATTGGCTACTTGGTGTGGGAATGGAGTCTACTGGCTGCTTCAAAAGAAGAAAGTGTGCTCTGAGGAGCTGCCCATGAGAAAGCACCAAGAAGGTATGATACTTTTGCGATAAAAAGACAACAGTATGGAACTCCTGCAATAAGATGACACCACCACCTCGGTGGTGTTACAGAGGGGGTAACACTGGTGTTGCAATCACTTTGGTGTCATAGAGAGGGTTACGTTGGTATTGCCACTGCTGTGATGTCACTGACAGGGAAACACTGGGGCTGCAGATGTTGAGGTGTCACAGAGAGGGGAATGTTGGAACTGCCACTGTGGTGCTGTCATAGAGAGTAGAACTTTGGATGGCCACCCCTGCAGTGTCACAGAGAGGGGAACTTTGGGGCTGCCACCACTGGGGTTTCACAGAGAAGGGAACACTGGGCTTACAACTGCTTCAGTGTCATAGACAAGGTGACGTTGGTATTGCCACTGCTGTCATGTCACAAAGCGGGGAACACTGAGCTTGCCAACACTGTAGTGTCACTGACAGGGGAACACTGGGGCTGACACTGCTGTGGTGTCACAGAGAGGCGAACGCTGGAGCTGCTGCTTCTGTGTTTCCATAGACAGGGGAATGTTTGGTCTGCAACCGATGTGGGGTCAGAGAGATTGGAACCTTGGGGCTGCCACCACTGTTTTCTCATAGAGAGGGGAATCTTTGGTTTGCCACTGTGTTGGTGTCAGACAGAGGGGAACGCTGGGGGTGCCACCTCTGGTGTCAGAGAGAGGAGGGGACTAGGGGTGTCACAGCTCTGTTGTCAGAGAGAGGGGAACACTGGTGCTGTAACTGCTGTGGTGTCACAGAGAGGGGAAGGTCAGGATTGCTACCACTGTGGTGTCACAGAGAGGGGAATGCTGGCACTGCTACCGCTCTGGTGTGACAGAGAAGGGAACGCTGGGGCAGCCATTGATGTGGGGTCATAAAGAGTGGAATTTTGGAGCTGCCACCCTTGTGGTGTCCCAGAGAGGCGAATGTTGGAATTGCCACTGCTGTGGTGTCACAGAGAGGGGAACACTGCCAAACCTCCCCTGGTGCTGTGCCCACTCCAGTGCTGCTCTTCTGTGACACTGCAGGGTCTCCTGGGGACACTGTGAAACTGCAGGGATTCATGGAGACATGGTGACACTGCGGTGTTTCCTGAGGTCACTGTGACACCTCAGGGACTCATGGAGATACTGTGACACTGCAGGGTCTCCTGGGGACACTGTGAAACTGCAGAGATTCATGGAGACACCACAGGGCCTCCTGGGTCATGGAGACACTGCTGAGACTGATGGGATCACAGGGGCCCTGTGACACTCCAGGCCCTTGTAGAATCCAGAGGCCCCTTTGGGGCCATGGGTCCTCATGGAATCAACAGGAGACTGCCAACCTGTGGGGCTTCATGGAACCATCCACTGTGATCCCTCAGGGCATCATGGTTCCCAGGAGACATTGTGACACTGCAGACCTAAATGGAATAAACGGGACACTGTGACACTGCAGGACTGAATGGAACCAAGGGGACATTGTGACACTGTGGAGTTCATGGAACTGAGGGGTTGCTGTGACACTCTGGTGCCTAAAGATGCCATGGGGCCCTTGTAAACCTGTGGCTTGTGGAAACAAGGGGACACTGTGACACTATGGGGTCTCAGGGAATTCAGGGGCCCTCGTGACACAGCCAGGCCAGCTGGAATCATCAAGGATCCATTGGGATACCTCAGGGCCTTGTGGAGACCAGGGGTCCTTGTGACACTGTGGGACCTGATGAGACCAAAGGGGCCCTGGGATTCTGTGGGGCCTCATGGAGCCAAAGGGGCCCTGGGATTCTGTGGGGCCTCATGGAGCCAAAGGGGCCCTGGTGACACGGTGGCTGCTCGGAGATGTCTGTGGCTAGCCCTGTCTCCTGGCCCGTGCCAAGAGTGGCCACTCCCTATCTGCCCTTTGGGCCCGTTTGGCTGCTGGTACAAGCAGGGCTGCTTGTCTCCCTGACCTGGTTTAGGACAAATTAGGGGAAAATATCTCCAAAGGAGCCCCTTATAGGAAACAAAACCCTCCGCACCTTCCCCCCTCCCCACCACTGGGTTCGGGAAGAATTTCTTCAGAGGGGAAGTGGAAAAAGCTTGTTTATTAAGGAACAACAAAAAAACACTCCCAGCACAAGAGAAATAGCCCGAGATGGCAACAGATGTTTCACCAGTCCAAGGGGTCGAGCCGTTTCTCTCTTCGCTGCGGAGGGTACGAAGCTTCTCTTGCAGACCCCGGACAGAGCCCCTTGCCCGGCGCCGGTCCGATATCTTCGGGGGGGAAAAGCGGGGGGGGGGGGGGGAAAGGGAAGGAAGGGAACAACAGAAACCGGGGAAAGGAGGGGAAAAAAAAAAATGGCGAAAAAAGCAAGCGAGCTAAAAAAAGCAAGAAAAAAAAGAAAGAGAGGCAAAGCTAGAAGAGCAAGCAAGCAGCCAGCCGGCCAAGCAAGCATGCAAAAAGCCGAGCCCCCAGGCAGGGGCGGGGGGAAGGACAGAACGATAGACACAACAAACGGAGCAGGGAACAGAAACCACGATTTGGGATAATAAGCATGAAAATGTCCTGTCCCCACGACACTCCCAGAAGCAGCAGGCTGCTCTGTGCAGCTACTGATGTCCCGAGCTGAGAAATCCAGAGCGAAGGAAAGTGAGGGATCGCTTGTGTAGGTTCCCAAGAGGCTTTAATATCTGACAGGGTCCAGGGACAACTGACAGCAAATCCAGGGTTACAACAGCTGCAGTACAGGGGAGTGAACATGGGGTGGATACAAACCAGGACCAATGCAGGAAACCTGGGCAGGAGCACAGGGCAGCATCCACATTATGACAACCAATGGGGAACAACAGGGCAGGAGAGTAGACTGAGCATACCAATCGGTATTCGAGGGATACAAGATGGACACAGAAGATTCTAGAGCTCAAGGTGTGGTTTCTGTAATGGACAAGGGAGGAGGGCAGGGTTTCCCTGAGTGGCAGGGAAGGGTCTGGAATAAGGGGTAGGTCTTGAGGTAGATGGACAGGGGGATGGGAAGGTACATCTCCAGAACAAACCAGTATGCATGGGGAACAACCAGAACAAACTACTTTCACTAATAACACAACTGTTTCATAACAAAGGAACTTACTACTACACCCCGGGAATCTGTGGAGCCTCCTGGAACCAAGGGGACTCAGAGACACCGCAGGGCCTCCTGGTTCTCAGTCTCTTCTGACACTTGTGTCCATCTACAGAGACACAAAACTGGGCAGCCTGAGCCTGTTGATCCAGAATATTCCCATCTCCATGGGAGGATGTTCCTGCCATCTGTGCTGCTGTGTGTTCTCTCCGCTCCCCGAGGGGAATTGAATCCTACAAGAGACACCGACCACTCCTGTAGCTGACAGCACAGGGCCTCCCGTGGGATGGGAGCAGAGACATCTTTTCCTCCATCATGTTGCTCAGAGCCCATCCAACCAGGAATATTTCCAAGGATGAGGCATGCACCAGGTGTCTGGGAAACCTGTGCCAGTGTTTCACCGACGAGAGCGTCTAAGATTTCTTCCTTATCTCCAGTCTGAACTTATCCTCTTTTGCTTTAAAACCATTTCCTCTTCTCCAGCTGAGACAGACCCTACTAAAGCATTTCTCCCCATGTCTCCTGTGAGGTTCCTTGAAGTCCTGCAAGGTCACTGTGGGGTCTTCCCATGGCCTTTTCTGATCTAGGCTGAACTGTCCCAACTCCCACAGCCTGTCTCTGTCACAGAGGTGCTGCAAGCATTTGGAGCATCTCAGCCTCCTCTGGAACTGCTCCACAAAGTCTGAGCCTTTCCTGTGCTGAGGATCCCACTGTAAAAGGTTGATGCAAAAGCAGCAGACATGTCTCTTCACAGAGAAAAGCAAGGCACGACTTCCCAAGAATATTTCTGAGATTCACATTCTCTGAACCCCAGAAAAAGGAAAAACAATTCTTATCTCATTTGCTGTGCCTGTGTTTGTGCAGAAGTTGAATGCAAAATGCAGACTGTCTACCCAAAGTGATGGTGTTTTGTTTCCCTGGCCTATCAGGGCCAAGTATGTGTGTGTGTGTCGGGACTGCCGGCAGTTGAGAGCAGAGCTGAGTGCTTGGCAGATTCAGTTTAGATGTAATGTAATATAGTATAATATTGTATATAATATTATAGTATAATATACTAATTAATTATGCTTCTGATATCCATGGAGTCCTCTTCATCATTTCTCCTGCCGTGGGGATCACAGTGGATACAATGGAGGGGAAATAACCTCATTGCTGAAATGCTGCTGAGAACTGGAGGGACAGTTTCTGCACAGCTCATCCACAGCCCCGAGGGGGGCAGGGACATTCCCATGGTGTCCCTGAAGCTGCAGGGCCAATCTGCCCACACTGGCAGCCTCTGGCCATGTCCAGCTCCCTCTGCCTGGGCTGTTAGCACGTGGTCAGTGGCTGTCCACTGCCACCCCCCTGACTGGCGCTGATCTCCAAGGAGGTCTGCATCTCTCCTTGGCCATTATTCTGCAATTAGAACCCTGTGGACACTTCCTCAATCCCATCCCAAGACCATGTCAGCACAGCAGTGATGTCACAGCACTTGTGCCTCTGGTCAAGGATCCCCCATGGGGACACTCTGGTCTCTGAGTCCTGGGGCACTCCACAAGAAAATCTGCCTGGACTCTGCAGCTCCTTGGGCAAGTTCCAGAGCAAACAGTTAAGGCAGTGGCCTGAAATGTGTTCATAGCTGGGCCACAACACATCAGGGATGGATCCACATTGTCCCTGGGGAAAGAGAGGTGCACAACCCTTCACTAATGGCCTGGAATGTCAAACAGGAGTCACTGCCAAGGACAGCTCTCGGGAATCACTTCACCATGGCTTTTCCTTCCTGGAAGCCCAAGATATCTGAATGTCTTCCTGGTGCCTCAGGGCCTGGGTAAACAGGGCTTGTCAGAGATGCCGATAAGGGACCAACACCCCTGCTCCTCACAGGGCACCTCTGTTACCCCAATTAGCTGCGAGTGGCTGCCTGGGGACAGGTGCCCCCTTCCCCATGTCCCTGGGATGGGCACATCCTGCTCAGGGCCAGCACTGGACTTAGTTCAGGGCCAGGCCATTGCAGAGACCCTGTGTGGGGCCAAGGGCCCTGGGGAGCTGCAGCCCATGGCAGCCAGGGCCAGGGCTGGAGTTTGAGCCTCGCTGGGGATGGGGTCCCTGGCACCCTGCATGTGGCAGCTGTGCAGAGCGGGACACGGGTGCTCTGGGTGGGCACGGTGGCCGTGGGTGGGACAGGCTGAGGGGCAGGGCAGGGCACATTGGCCTCTGCACTCTGCTCTGGGGCTGGAGATGGGACTGGTTTGGGGCCAGCAGGGAAAGGGAAATGGAGTGGTCTGGCTGAGAGAACAAGCACACCTGAAGCATTGCCCAAGGCTCAGCCTTGTCTGCAAGGTGATCAACAGGTGATCAACACTGCCCAGTGCTCCCAGTGTCTCCAGGGGCTGCAGATCCCAATCACCTGCCTGCCCTTGACTCAAAGTCCTGCCACATTCCTGCTTTCCCTGAGTCTGGGGTCCTGATGCCCCTGGAAGAGGGGTCAGTGCTCACCACTGTTTCCTCAAAGTGCCAGAGCAGGAAGAGGGACAATTCTGCTGGGGCCCAACAGATTTTGGGATGGGCTCAGCGCTGGGGTGTCTCACAGGGAAAGCTCTGGTAGTGAAGGGGCAGCAGGAGATGGGGGTACATGGCTCTGGGGGCTGTTGGAGGATGGATTGTGTTGGAGTGGGGGTTGTCCCCACCAGGGATCCATCTGCTCTCAGCTCCCCCATGCACAGACCCCCCTGCACCAGGCAGTCCCAGAAAGCCCAAGATGTCTGAATGACTTCCTGCTGCCTCAGGGCCTGGGTAAACAGGGCTTGTCAGAGATGCTGATAAGGGACCAACACCCCTGCTCCTCACAGGGCACCTCTGTTACCCCAATGAGGTCCGAGTGGCTGCCTGGGGACAGGTGCCCCCTTCCCCATGTCCCCTGGGATGGGCACATCCTGCTCAGGGCCAGCACTGGCCTTAGTTCAGGGCCAGGCCATTGCAGAGACCCTGTGTGGGGCCAAGGGCCCTGGGGAGCTGCAGCCCATGGCAGCCAGGGCCAGGGCTGGAGTTTGAGCCTCACTGGGGATGGGGTCCCTGGCACCCTGCATGTGGCAGCTGTGCAGAGCGGGACACGGGTGCTCTGGGTGGGCACGGTGGCCGTGGGTGGGACAGGCTGAGGGGCAGGGCAGGGCACCTTGGCCTCTGCACTCTGCTCTGGGGCTGGAGATGGGACTGGTTTGGGGCCAGCAGGGAAAGGGAAATGGAGTGGTCTGGCTGAGAGAACAAGCACACCTGAAGCATTGCCCAAGGCTCAGCCTTGTCTGCAAGGTGATCAACAGGTGATCAACACTGCCCAGTGCTCCCAGTGTCTCCAGGGGCTGCAGATCCCAATCACCTGCCTGCCCTTGACTCAAAGTCCTGCCACATTCCTGCTTTCCCTGAGTCTGGGGTCCTGATGCCCCTGGAAGAGGGGTCAGTGCTCACCACTGTTTCCTCAAAGTGCCAGAGCAGGAAGAGGGACAATTCTGCTGGGGCCCAACAGATTTTGGGATGGGCTCAGCGCTGGGGTGTCTCACAGGGAAAGCTCTGGTAGTGAAGGGGCAGCAGGAGATGGGAGTACATGGCTCTGGGGGCTGTTGGAGGATGGATTGTGTTGGAGTGGGGGTTGTCCCCACCAGGGATCCATCTGCTCTCAGCTCCCCCATGCACAGACCCCCCTGCACCAGGCAGTCCCAGAAAGCCCAAGATGTCTGAATGACTTCCTGCTGCCTCAGGGCCTGGGTAAACAGGGCTTGTCAGAGATGCTGATAAGGGACCAACACCCCTGCTCCTCACAGGGCACCTCTGTTACCCCAATGAGGTCCGAGTGGCTGCCTGGGGACAGGTGCCCCCTTCCCCATGTCCCTGGGATGGGCACATCCTGCTCAGGGCCAGTGCTGGCCTGGGCCCAGAGCCAGGGCCATGCCCCCGGTGCTCTGGGAGGGCTCAGTGGCTGCAGGTGTGACAGGATGAGGGGCAGGGCAGGGCATATTCCCCTCTGGGCATGAAGACTGGATGGGATTGGCATCTGCAGGGAATGGGATATCAGGTTGTGTGCATGTGGGAATTGCCACGCCTGAGCCGTTCCCCAACCCTGAGCCTTGTGTGCAGGTGATCAGCACTGCCCAGTGCTCCCAGTGTCTGCAGTGACTGGCGATGCCAATCACCCACCTGATCACACGTCCCTTGTTCCCCTTGTTCTCCCACATGTTGGGTTTGGGGCTGGGCTCAGCTCTGGGCTGTCCCACAGGGAAAGCTCTGGGAGGAGAGGGGCAGCAGGAGATGGGGGATCTGGCACTGGGGGTGTTGGAGGATGGATTGTGTTGGACTGGGGGTTGTCCCCACAGGGTCCCCAGATGCCTTTGGCTCCCTGCCTGCCCCCCTTGGCCCCCCAGGTGCCTGGACCCTTCCAGGGGCAGCTGCCCCATGCAGGAAGCTGGAGGGATGCCGGGCAAGGGGGCTGGATCCGTGCCACAGGTGGGGTGGACTCTGTGCCAGGGCTGGGCTTGTGGCCAGGGCTGGAGGCTGTGCCAAGCCGGGCTTTGGCCTGGGGGCTAGCAGGGAGGGTGCAGGGAGGAGTCCCAGCAGGGATAAAGGTGCTCCTCACCTGCTGCAGCCTCAGGCAGCGCTGCCCAGAGCCAGAGGAAGATGAAGGTGGCTGTGCTCAGCGTGGCCCTGCTCTTCTGCATCCTGCTGTGCCCCCCGGCACAGGCCAAGGTGAGGCACCAGCCAAACGCTGTCCCCACATCCTGCCCTTTCTACCCTCCCAACCCACCCTTTTGGTCCCTCATCTGCATCCCATTCAGGGTCCCCAAACTCCCTCCCACTGACCATTCCCAAGGCCTTTCCTTCCACGTCTCCCCTCCATTCTTTGCCTTTCTTCCTGGCCATGGCAGAAGGGTCTCCCTGTACAATTCCCTGACTCAACCTCCACTCCCACACCATCTCTCATTCCTGTTGGTTTTGTCCCCAACCATCCTCATTATTCTGTCCCCACTTAGCCCGTCCCTTGCACTCCCATGTCCCTACACTGCAATTCCTTTCTCCTCCCCTGTACCTCACACTCTGCTCCTTCCACGCCCCCAGCCCTGGCTCATGGGCCCTCAGTTGACCCCAGATCACTGTCTTTGGGTCTCCCCCACCTCCAGCAGATCTCCTTGGAGGCCCTGAATTCTCATCCCTCTGCCTGGGCCCTGCTCCCTGCACCCGTGTCCCCCCAGAGCCCCACAAGGGCCAGTCCAGACCAAGCCTTTGTTCTCCTTTCCAGGCACTCCTGGAAGGAACCCAAGATGATCTCCGGGAGGTGAGTGGGCTGCTGGCATTGGAGGGCATCCCCTCAGGGAATTGGGTGGCAGTTCAGTCCCCCCATCCCTCGCTGGCACTGGGGACATCCCTGTGACCAGCCAGGTCTCCTGCTCTCTCTGCAGTTGGATTTAGACAATGTCGTGGACCTGGAGACGCCTCTGGTGGGTACCACGAGTTCTGCCGGTGTCAGACCCTCCCCTTGCATGGCCACTACAGCCCAGCCCATCCCAGTCTGTCCCAGCACAGCCCAGTGCACCCCTACTGACAGCACAGACAATGCCCTGCCCCACGGCTCCTCGCCAGGGAAGCCTTTGCCCAGGGCCCCTGCTGCATTCCCCTCCCTGTCACCCCAGGACCCCCTGGATGAGCCAGGACGCAGCCCCTGCCCCAGCTGTGTCTCTTGGCCAGGAGCCCAGTGCTTCTGGGCAGGAGCACAGCAGCTCCTGCAGCCCATTGCTCCTGCAGCCCCTTCCCCAAGGCCCCCCCTGCTCTCCCCTGCCTCCCAGTCCAGCCCAGTGCCCCCAGTGGGTCTCTCATGCTGCCTTTGTCCCCAGCCCCCTCTGTATGAAAACGTGCGGGATCTTCTGCGTGTGAAGCGCCTGGCTGCCTCTCTGGATGCCTAGGTGAGCCGTGCCTGCAGGGACAGGGGTGGGGACAAAGCCCATCCATGGCCCAGTGTGCTCCAGAGTCACGTTCTGGGGTTTGTCTTTTAGGATTGGAAGCTGTGGGGACACCCGTGTCCCGATCCCCTCTGGTGGCATGAAGAGATGATCATCCCTGGAGGAACCCTCTGATCCCCTGGGAGCCCTGGGCCATTTCCCTTCAATAATCAATAATCAATAAACCCTTTCAGCAAAGTCACACTGTGTGTCTGTGTATCCATGTCTATATGTATTTTACAAACAAAAATCCCCCAAATTTTGAAGAGGTTTCCCCCAGAGGTGTTCTCTTGTCCCTGTGTCCATCTGCACATCCCATCATAGTGTCACTGTCACCTCCACACATCTCTGACCTCGCTGGCACCTCCCAGGTTGGCGCTGAGCTCCTCCCTCCTGCTCCCCAGCCCCAGCAATGACCATGGCAGGGAGCTCAGAGCAGGAGCAGTCAGGCCAGGGATGGAGAAGGAGCATCTGGCAGAGGCAGGAAGAATCCCCCATTCCAGGGGCTGTGTGGGGTGCACGGGGGGCAGCTGTGTCCCCTGCCAGCCCCAGGGCTGCAAAGCAGGGAGGAGTTGTCTCAGCTGCCTCAGCGGAATCGCTTCCCTCAGCCCTTGGCCTGGGAAGTCTCTGGCTGCAGCACAACCTGCACAGGAGACTTTCCACAAGGAAGAGAAAAGAAAGGAATTGTTTCTGCCCTCTCCCTCATCCCTCCCCTTGTGCTGATTTTCTCGTGATCTGTTAGCAAAACCAACCAAAAAGCATCTGCACTGAGGTGTTTCTGAGGGTCAGATCCTAAATAGGGCCAAAGGAAGGTTTTCTGCCAGGGCAGAAGTGAGAAATGTGGAAGTTGATCTGAGAGTTGAACACATGACAGTTTCTAAACACTGGAAATGCAGAGGCTACAACAACAGAGTTTGCAGTTTGAATGGTCCATTTCCCTTCCTCTTCCCACTGCTCATTTGTCCCATCCCAACTCCAGAGAAGCAGCTTCAGGAAAGCAGACCTGCAGGGAGTCTTGGAGCCCTCATGCCAGAGAGAGAGGAAGGAAGAGTGAAATCGGGAAAAAATTCCAGTTGTTTTCTCAGTCATAACAACCGAAAATAGCTCTGTACTCCTTGTGCAATATCCAGGTGAGGAGGTCCAGTGCTCCTTTTTAACGCCAAATCGCAGCACTTTGGGAATAGTTCCAGGACTAGAACAAACCACAGGCCAATAATTGACCCACTTTGGTTCCTAAATCAGAATCATGAAACTTCTCCCAAGCTGTGTTTCCCTGCAGTAAAGAAGGCAGTGTGATTGCCTTTGTCCTGAGTATCTCCTGAGTTCATGACTTCAGATGGACTGGAACGGTCCTGGCACCCCAAAAGCGGCCACAATGAGCAGGATCAAACCTCCAGGTCACCATTCAATGTTCTCCATCCCTGCCTTCCAGAGTCCAGCAGCAATTCCTGCTGCTTCCCCTGCTCTGGGTCAGCCTGCTGGGATCGCTCTGGTGTGCAGAGCCAGTCCCTGCAGGACAAAGCGCTCGGAGCCGCTCTGTGTCCTGCAGCATCGGCATCTCCTGTGCCGCTCCACGGCCTTGGGGCCTGTGCCACCAATGTGCCACCAATGAGCCTGCAATGTGCCACCATTGAGCCTGCAATGCGACACCAATGTTCCACCATTGTGCCACTAGTATGCCACCAATGTGACAACACTGTCCATGGCTGAGCTACCACTGTTCATTACTGTAAATCAAAGGTGTCTCCGATGTTGGTGAGGGAATGAAGAGGTGGACTCCATTAATATCAGAAAGCTAATTATTTACTTTATTATACTATACTGTATGCATTACATCTAAACTGAATCTGCCAAGCACCCATCTCTGCACACAACTGCACAGAACTGCACTCATCTCATGACTCTCCCCTGACTGGCAGCTGACAGTCCGACACACACACTCTCTTGGCCCTAATAGGCCCAGGAAACAAAACATCCTCACTTTGGGTAAACAATCTCCATATTGCATTCTACTTTGGCACAACACACACACAGCAAATGAGATAAAAATTGTGTTTTCCCTTTCTCTGAGCTTCAGAGAATAATAATCTTAGAAATCCTTGGGAAGAATTGTGCCTTGCTTTTCTCCATGAAGGGAAATGTGGCAACAGTTCATGGCTATGGTTCCTGTTCCACCACTGTTCCACTTTTCCATGGTTACTCCACTGCTGCTCCAAAGCTGCTCCAGTGCTGCTCTGGGGATCTTCCTCTGAACTCTGAGCACAGTTCCTCTGCTCATCCACCACAGTTCCACCACAGCTCCACCACTGCTCCAGCACTGCTCATCTCCCGCTGTTCCAGAGCTCTGTCTCTGCTCCTCCCCTGCTCCCCTGTTGTTCCAAGGCTGCTGCTTCTGTTCCAGTGCTGCTGCCACAGCTGCAGTGTCACAGAGAGGCAGCAACTACTGTGGTGTCACAGAGACCAGGACAAGGGAACTGCCACAGCTGTGGCGTCACAGGGAGGGGAAGGTTTGGGCGGCTGCTGCTGTGGTGTCATAGAAGGGAACGCTGGGGCTGCCACTGCTGTGCTGTCACAAACAGGGGAACATTTGGGGCTGCCTCCCTTGCGGTGTCATAGAGAGGGGAGTGTTGGGGCTGCCACTGCAATGCTGTCATAGAGAGGAGAATGCTGGGAGTGCCACCTCTGTGGTGTCACAGAGAGGGGAACGCTGGGGGTGCAACTGCTTTGGTGTCATAGACAAGGGGTCATTGGTATTGCCACTGCTGTCATGTCACTGACAGGGAAACACTGGGGCTGCAGATGTTGAGGTGTCACAGAGAGGGGAATGTTGGAACTGCCACTGCAGTGCTGACATAGAGAGTAGAACTTTGGATGGCCACCCCTGCAGTGTCACAGAGAGGGGAACTTTGGGGCTGCCACTCCTAGGGTTTCACAGAGAAGGGAACACTGGGCTTACAACTGCTTCAGTGTCATAGACAAGGTGACACTGGTATTTGCACTGCTGTCATGTCACAAAGCGGGGAACACTGAGCTTGCCAACACTGTAGTGTCACTGACAGGGGAACACTGGGCCTGCCAGTGCTGCAGTGGCACAGTGAGGGGAACGCTGGGCCTGCTACTTCTGTGTTTTCATAGACTAGGGAACGTTTGGTCTACCACCGATGTGGGGTCAGAGAGATTGGAACCTTGGGGCTGCCACCACTGATTTCTCATAGAGAGGGGAATCTTTGGTTTGCCACTGTGCTGGTGTCAGACAGAGGGGAACGCTGGGGGTGCCAGCTCTGGTGTCAGAGAGAGGGGGACTAGGGGGAGGGCCACAGCTGTGTTGTCACAGAGAGGGGAACGTTGGGGCTGTAACTGCTGTGGTGTCATAGAGAGAGGAATGTTGGGATTGCCACCACTGTGGCGTCACAGAGAGGGGAATGCTGGTGCTGCTACTGCTCTGGTGTAACAGAGAAGGAAATGTTGGGGCAGCCGTTGATGTGGGGTCATAAAGAGTGGAATTTTGGAACTGCCACCCTTGTGGTCTCACAGAGAGGGAAATGTTGGAATTGCCACTGCTGTGGTCTTACAGAGCAGAGAACACTGCCAAACCTCCCCTGGTGCTGTGCCCACTCCAGTGCTGCTCCTCTGTGGCACTGCGGTGTTTCCTGGGGACATTGTGACACTACAGGGCCTCCTGGGGACACTGTGAAACTGCAGAGATTCATGGAGACATGGTGACACCACAGGGCCTCCTGGGGACATGGTGACACTGCTGAGACTGATGAGATCACAGGGGCCCTGTGACACTCCAGGCCCTTGTAGAATCCAGAGGCCCCTTTAAGGACATGGGCCCTCATGGAGTCAAGAGGAGTCTGCCAACCTGTGGGGCTTCATGAAACCATCCACTGTGATCACTCAGGGCCTCATGGTTCCCAGGAACCATTGTGACTCTGTAGGACTGAATGGAACCAAGGGGACACTGCGACACGATGGTGTCTCAGGGAATCCAGGGGCCCTCGTGACACAGCCAGGCCAGTTGGAAGCAATGATCCATTGGGATACCTCAGGGCCTTGTGGAGTCCAGGGGTCCTTGCGACACTGTGGAACGTCATGAGACCAAAGGGGTCTTGGGATTCTGTGGGGCCTCATAGAGCCAAAGGGGCCCTGGGATTCTGTGGGGCCTCATGGAGCCAAAGGGGCCCTGGTGACACGGTGGCTGCTCGGAGATGTCTGTGGCTAGCCCTGTCTCCTGGCCCGTGCCAAGAGTGGCCACTCCCTATCTGCCCTTTGGGCCCGTTTGGCTGCTGGTACAAGCAGGGCTGCTTGTCTCCCAGAAGCAGCAGGCTGCTCTGTGCAGCTACTGATGTCCCGAGCCGAGAAATGCAGAGCAAAGGAAAGAGAGGGATCGCTTGTGTAGGTTCCCAAGAGGCTTTAATATCTGACAGGGTCCAGGGATAACTGACAGCAAATCCAGGGTTACAACAGCTGCAGTACGGGGGAGAGAACATGGGGAGGATACAAACCAGGACCAATGCAGGAAACCTGGGCAGGAGCACAGGGCAGCATCCACATTATGACAACCAATGGGGAACAACAGGGCAGGAGAGCAGACTGAGCATACCAATAGGTATTCGAGGGATACAAGATGGACACAGAAGATTCTAGGGCTCAAGGTTTGGTTTCTGTAATGGACAAGGGAGGTGGTCAGGGTTTCCTGAGTGGCAGGGAAGGGTCTGGAATAAGGGGTAGGTCTTGAGGTAGATGGACCAGGGGATGGGAAGGTACATCTCCGGTGCAAACCAGTATGCATGGGGAACAACCAGAACAAACTACTTTCACTTATAACACAACTGTTTCATAACAAAGGAACTTACTACTACACCCCGGGATTCTGTGGAGCCTCCTGGAACCAAGGGGACTCAGAGACACCTCAGGGCCTCCTGGTTCTCAGTTTCTTCTGACACTTGTGTCCATCTACAGAGACACAAAACTGGGCAGCCTGAGCCTGTTGATCCAGAATATTCCCATCTCCATGGGAGGACGTTCCTGCCATCTGTGCTGCTGTGTGTTCCCTCCGCTCCCCGGGGGGAATTGAATCCTACAAGAGACACCGACCACTCCTGTAGCTGACACCACAGGGCCTCCTGGGGGGTGGGAGCAGAGACATCTTTTCCTCCATCATGTTGCTCAGAGCTCATCCAACCAGGAATATTTCCAAGGATGGGGCATGCACCAGGTGTCTGGGAAACCCGTGCCAGTGTTTCACCAACCACAGCATCAAAGATTTCTTCCTTATCGCTAGTCTGAATTTATCCTCTTCTGCTTTAAAACCATTTCGTCTTCTCCAGCTGAGACAGATCCTCCTAAAACATTTCTCCCCACGATTCCTGTGAAGTTCCTTGAAGTCCTGCAAGGTCACTGTGGGGTCTTCCCATGGCCTTTTCTGATCTAGGCTGAACTGCCCCAACTCCCACAGCCTGTCTCTGTCACAGAGGTGCTCCAAGCATTTGGAGCATCTCAGCCTCCTCTGGAACTGCTCCACGAAGTCTGAGCCTTTCCTGTGCTGAGGACCCCACTGTAAAAGGTTGATGCAAAAGCAGCAGACATGTCTCTTCACAGAGAAAAGCAAGGCACAACTTCCCAAGAATATTTCTGAGATCCACATTCTTTGAACCTCAGAAAAAGGAAAAACAATTCTTATCTCATTTGCTGTGCCTGTGTTTGTGCAGAAGTTGAATGCAATATGCAGACTGTCTACCCAAAGTAATGGTGTTTTGTTTCCCTGGCCTATCAGGGCCAAGCGTGTGTGTGTGTCGGGACTGTCGGCAGTTGAGAGCAGAGTTGAGTGCTTGGCAGATTCAGTTTAGATGTAGTGTAATATAGTATGTAAAATCGTAGTATAATATAGTAATTAATTACCCTTCTGATAGCCAAGGAGTCCTCTTCATCATTTCTCCTGCCATGGGGATCACAGTGAATACAATGGAGGGGAAATAACCTCATTTCTGAAATGCTGCTGAGAGCTGGAGGGACAGTTTCTGCACAGCTCATCCACAGCCCCGAGAGGGGCAGGGACATTCCCATGGTGTCCCTGAAGCTGCAGGGCCAATCTGCCCACACTGGGAGCCTCTGGCCATGTCCACTTCCTTCTGCCCGGGCTGTTAGCACGTGGTCAGTGGCTGTCCACTGCCACCCCCGTGACTGGCGCTGATCTCCGAGGAGGTCTGGATCTCTCCTTGGCCATTATTCTGCAATTGGAACCCTGTGGACACTTCATCAATTCCATCCCAAGAGCATGTCAGCACAGCAGTGATGTCACAGCACTTGTGCCTCTGGTCAAGGATCCCCCATGGGGACACTCTGGTCTCTGAGTCCTGGGGCACTCCACAGGAAAATCTTCCTGGACCTTGCAGCTCCTTGGGCAAGTTCCAGAGCAAACAGTTAAGGCAGTGGCCTGAAATGTTTTCGTAGCTGGGCTACAACACGTCTGGGATGGATCCACATTGTCCCTGGGGAAAGAGAGGTGCACAACCCTTCACTAATGGCCTGGAATGTCAAACAGGAGTCACTGCCAAGGACAGCTCTTGGGAATCACTTCACCATGGATTTTCCTTCCTGGAAACCCAAGATATATGAATGTCTTCCTGAAGCTTAAGGGCCTGGGTAAACAGGGCTTGTCAGAGATGCTGATAAGGGACCAACACCCCTGCTCCTCACAGGGCACCTCTGTTACCCCAGTGAGGTCCAAGTGGCTGCCTGGGGACAGGTGCCCCCTTCCCCATGTCCCTGGGATGGGCACATCCTGCTCAGGGCCAGCACTGGCCTTAGTTCAGGGCCAGGCCATTGCAGAGACCCTCTGTGGGGCCAAGGGCCCTGGGGAGCTGCAGCCCATGGCAGCCAGGGCCAGGGCTGGAGTTTGAGCCTCGCTGGGGATGGGGTCCCTGGCACCCTGCGTGTGGCAGCTGTGCAGAGCGGGACACGGGTGCTCTGGGTGGGCACGGTGGCCCTGGGTGGGACAGGGTGAGGGGCAGGGCAGGGGACATTGGCCTCTGCACTCTGCTCTGGGGCTGGAGATGGGACTGGTTTGGGGCCAGCAGGGAAAGGGAAATGGAGTGGTCTGGCTGAGGGAACAAGCACACCTGAGGCATTGCCCAAGGCTCAGCCTTGTCTGCAAGGTGATCAACAGGTGATCAACACTGCCCAGTGCTCCCAGTGTCTCCAGGGGCTGCAGATCCCAATCACCTGCCTGCCCTTGACTCAAAGTCCTGCCACATTCCTGCTTTCCCTGAGTCTGGGGTCCTGATGCCCCTGGAAGAGGGGTCAGTGCTCACCACTGTTTCCTCCAAGTGCCAGAGCAGGAAGAGGGACAATTCTGCTGGGGCCCAACAGATTTTGGGATGGGCTCAGCGCTGGGGTGTCCCACAGGGAAAGCTCTGTGAACTGGTTTAGGACAAATTAGGGGAAAATATCTCCAAAGGAGCCCCTTATAGGAAACAAAACCCTCCGCACCTTCCCCCCTCCCCACCACTGGGTTCGGGAAGAATTTCTTCAGAGGGGAAGTGGAAAAAGCTTGTTTATTAAAGAACAACAAAAAAAAAAAAAACACTCCCAGCACAAGAGAAATAGCCCGAGATGGCAACAGATGTTTCACCAGTCCAAGGGGTCGAGACGTTTCTCTCTTCGCTGCGGAGGGTACGAAGCTTCTCTTGCAGACCCCGGACAGAGCCCCTTGCCCGGCGCCGGTCCGATATCTTCGGGGGGGGGGGAAGGGGGGGGGGGGGGAAAGGGAAGGAAGGGAACAACAGAAACCGGGGAAAGGAAAAAAAAAAATGGCGAAAAAACAAGCGAGCTAAAAAAGCAAGAAAAAGAAGAAAAAAAAATAAAGAGAAGCAAAGCTAGAAGAGCAAGCAAGCAGCCAGCCGGTTAAGCAGCATGCAAAAAAGCCCAGCCCCAAGGCAGGGGCAGGGGGGAAGGACAAAACGATAGACACAACAAACGGAGCAGGGAACAGAAACCACGATTTGGGATAATAAGCATGAAAATGTCCTGTCCCCGCGACATTCCACCCCTTATCCCATATCGTGAACATGTTATTGAACAACGTAAACTTTCTTCTCACTTGCTCCAACCTTCCACACTTACACGTTTTCTTTCATTCTTACTTGCTCAGACCTTCGACACTTTCATATTTCCTTCTGTTTCATGTCTGTATGATCTAATGTACAGACAATGGTGGTCACGCTTAACAAACAATGATATCATCCCACAATCAGATCTCCCTGAGGTACGCAACGGGTTGTCCCATCTTTCTGCATTATCCACCAGGTATAACCTGGTCCTTGAGCAAAGACAATCCCACGAATGGGTTTGCCTGTACTCGAGGCAGGATTAATCCATACTGTCTTCCCCAACAAACCTCTGACATGGGCCACTGGGACTTTATCTCCATCTACTATATTGAGGGACTCAGACTGGGCAGGACCTGCTCGGTTGGTGGAACCTCGAGTGTTAACTAACCAGGTGGCCCTGGCTAAATGCTGCTCCCAGTTCTTGAGAGACCCCCCACCCAATGCCTTCAAGGTGGTCTTTAACAATCCATTGCATCTCTCCACTTTACCTGCAGCTGGTGCATGGTAGGGGATGTGGTATACCCACTCAATGCCATGTTCCCTAGCCCAGGTGTTAATAAGATTATTTTTAAAATGAGTCCCATTGTCTGACTCAATCCTCTCAGGGGTACCATGCCTCCAAAGGACCTGCTTTTCAAGGCCCAGGATGGTGTTACGGGCGGTAGCATGAGACACAGGGTAGGTTTCCAACCATCCTGTGGTGGCTTCTACCATTGTGAGCACGTAGCGCTTGCCTTGGCGGGTTTGAGGCAGTGTGATGTAGTCAATCTGCCAGGCCTCCCCATACTTGTATTTGGACCACCGCCCACCGTACCATAGGGGCTTCACTCGCTTGGCCTGTTTGATGGCAGCACACGTCTCACAGTCATGGATAACCTGAGAAACACTGTCCATGGTTAAATCCACCCCTCGGTCTCGTGCCCACTTGTAGGTGGCATCTCTACTCTGATGGCCTGAGGCATCATGGGCCCATCGAGCTAGGAATAACTCTCCCTTGTGTTCCCAATCTAGGTCTATCTTTGACACCCCTATCCTTGCAGCCTGATCTACCTGATGATTGTTTTGCTGCTCTTCATTAGCTCTGCTTCTGGGGACATGGGCATCTACGTGGCGAACCTTCACAGGTAGTTTCTCTAACCTGGTGGCAATATCTTTCCATTCTTCAGCAGCCCAAATTGGCTTTCCTCTACGCTGCCAGTTAGCCCCTTTCCATCTCTCCAGCCAGCCCCACAGCGCATTGGCTACCATCCACGAATCAGTGTAGAGGTAGAGCTTTGGCCACTTCTCTCTTTCAGCAATGTCCAGAGCCAGCTGAACGGCCTTAAGTTCAGCGAGTTGGCTTGATCCACCCTCTCCTTCAGTGGCTTCTGCGACCTGTCGTGTGGGGCTCCATACAGCTGCTTTCCACTTCCGTTTCATTCCCACAATGCAGCAAGAACCATCAGTAAAAAGAGCATACCGTGTTTCTTCTGCCGGCAGTTGGTTGTATGGTGGTGCTTCTTCCGCTCGTGTCACTTCTTGTTCTTCTTCATCAGCGAGACCAAAATTCTCACCTTCAGGCCAGTTTGTAATTACTTCCAGAATCCCAGGTCGATTCAGGTTTCCAATACGGGCGCGCTGTGTGATGAGAGCAATCCACTTGCTCCATGTTGCACTGGTGGCATGGTGGGTAGAGGGAGTTTTTCCTCTGAACATCCACCCCAGCACTGGTAGTCGGGGTGCCAGGAGGAGTTGTGCCTCCGTGCCAATCACCTCCGAGGCGGCTTGGACTCCTTCATAGGCTGCCAAAATTTCCTTCTCTGTAGGAGTGTAGCTGGCTTCAGACCCTCTATAGCTTCGACTCCAGAATCCTAATGGTCGGCCTCGAGTCTCACCAGGCACCTTCTGCCAAAGGCTCCAGGACAGGCCATGGTTCCCGGCTGCAGTGTAGAGCACGTTCTTCACATCTGGTCCTGTCCTGACTGGGCCAAGGGCTACAGCATGAGCAATCTCCTGCTTGATCTGGGCAAAGGCTTGCTGCTGTTCAGGGCCCCAGTGGAAATCGTTCTTCTTGCGGGTGACCAGGTAGAGAGGGCTCACAATCTGGCTATACTCCGGAATGTGCATTCTCCAAAACCCTATGGCGCCTAGGAAAGCTTGTGTTTCCTTTTTGCTGGTTGGTGGGGACATAGCTGTGATCTTATTGATGACATCGGTGGGAATCTGACGCCGTCCATCTTGCCACTTCACTCCAAGGAACTGGATCTCTCGAGCAGGTCCCTTGACTTTGCTCTTCTTGATGGCAAAGCCGGCTTTCAGGAGAATCTGGATTATTTTCTCTCCTTTCTCAAACACTTCTGTTGCCGTTTTCCCCCACACAATGATATCATCGATGTATTGCAGATGTTCTGGAGCCTCACCCTCCTCTAATGCAGTTTGGATCAGTCCATGGCAGATAGTGGGACTGTGTTTCCACCCCTGGGGCAGTCGGTTCCAGGTGTACTGCACGCCCCTCCAGGTGAAAGCAAACTGAGGCCTGCATTCTGCTGCCAGAGGAATGGAGAAAAATGCATTAGCAATATCAATAGTGGCATACCACTTCGCTGCCTTGGACTCCAGCTCGTACTGGAGTTCCAGCATGTCCGGCACAGCAGCGCTCAGTGGTGGTGTCACTTCATTCAAGGCACGATAGTCCACCGTCAATCTCCATTCCCCTTCAGATTTACGCACAGGCCAGATGGGGCTGTTGAAGGGTGAGTGGGTTTTGCTAACCACCCCTTGGCTCTCCAGCTCACGAATCATTCTGTGGATGGGGATCACGGCATCTCGATTCGTTCTATACTGCCGGCGATGCACTGTCGAGGTCGCAATTGGCACGAGCTGCTCTTCTACCCTCAGGAGTCCTACTGCAGATGGGTTTTCTGTCAGTCCAGGCAAGGTGTTCAATTGCTTAACATTCTCTGCCTCTACAGCAGCTATGCCAAAAGCCCATCTGAGTCCCTTTGGGTCTTTGTAATAACCGTTCCGGAGGAAGTCTATGCCCAGAATACACGGAGCCCCTGGGCCAGTCACAATGGGATGTTTCTTCCACTCCTTCCCAGTCAGGCTCACCTCAGCTTCCACCAGGGTCAGTTGTTGTGATCCCCCTGTCACACCAGCAATGGAAACAGGTTCGGCCCCCACATGTCCCGATGGTATTAGAGTACACTGTGCACCAGTATCCACTAAAGCGTCATATTTTTGTGGTTCTGATGTGCCAGGCCATCGGATCCACACCGTCCAAAAGATACGGTTTTCCCATGCCTCTACCTGGCTAGAGGCAGGGCCCCTCTACGCCTGTTTATCCTTCTTTCCTGGGGCATATGTCTTGGAGGTTCCCTCAAGGGGATCAGACATGTCATCATCATCATCATACCTGGCTGTTCGGCTACGGGCAACTGGGGCTGCTTTCCTTTTCTTACCTTCCTTCAATTCACGCACTCGTTGTGCCAGAGCAGCAGTAGGCTTCCCATCCCATTTCCTCATGTTTTCTCCAGACTCACGTAAGAAGAACCACAACTCAGCTCGTGGGGTGTACCTTCTCTCCCCAACAAGGGAACGTCTGCGTTGGGTACCAGGGCCTCTAATTTGTACAGCTGAAATTTGGAGGAGGTCTTCCTTAATCTCTTCCCTGAGTTTCTTGCTGCTTTCCTCTATTTTGTCTTCTAGTTCCTGCAGTCGTGTTTCCACAGCTGCAATTCTGGCATGAGTCGGGCCATGTACAGCATCCGCATATGCCCGAAGTTTCTTCGCCATATCGAGTACAGTCTCATATACCTCCTCCCGCTTCATTATTGCTAGAGCAGAAGCGTATTCAGGTGGCCCAAGTCGCACCAGTTTCCTCCACATTACAGGTGTGCATGGTACAAAGTCCGGATTCCTAGTTGTTACATCGTCTGAAAAAATGATCTCCACCACTGCCATCTCCCTCAGGCGTTGGATCCCCTGTTCTATGGTCTTCCATCGTGTCTGCTGAACATAGAGGTCATCGGCACACAGATATCTCTGTGCCACGCTGTCCAGGACCCGTTCCCAGAGGCTGTGAGGGCTAGCCCCCCTCATCATGCCTTGGTCGATGACGGGATCATGTGACAGGGATCCCAAATGCCTCGCTTCAGTGCCATCCAGAATGGTAGCCTCCCCTGCCGCATCCCAAAGGCGGACCAGCCAACTAATTATAGATTCGTCGGGCTGTCGCCGATAATCCTTCCTTAGGCCTCGAAGGTCCTTCAGGGAGAAGGAATCAATAGTGGCCTCTGATCTTGTGCCAGTTGCTTTGACTCCTGATTTTATGTCAGGAGGTGTTGAGGGTCCTTCTCCTGCATCGTAATCATCATCATCCTCCACTGGTCGGTCAGTCTTATCTGTACACTTTCCACTTCTTGTACTAGTAGCAACAGCCCTTGGTTGAGGCTCACTGTCTGATTTAACTGCTGGCTTCGAGCCTGGGGTGTTAGCTGCAGCCTGAGTAACTGGGATAGCTGCTGATTTATCTCCCTGCCCCCCTGCCTCTGTCTGCTGCCCTACAGTATCTAGCAGGGTACGATAAGCATATGCCAGGGCCCAGCTCACTGCAAGGATCCTTTTCTCCTTAGGGTTATCCTGGCATTTCCCTTTCAGGTACTTCGCCACCTCAGCCGGGTTCTGAATTTGTTCAGATGGAAAGTCCCAGTCTACCGGATCAGAAAACTCCCTTAAAATTTGGCCCATATCCTCCCATTTCCCACACCACTCAGGACTTTTTACCCTTGGTTGTACCCCTAAATCAGGGGTCTCACCAGCCCCTCTAGAAATTGCAGCCTTCATCTTATATAAACTGTAGACAGTATAGAGCAAGGTTGTTAAATTAAATAACAGAAAGATGGTGTCCTTGGCAGTCAGGGAGAAGTGATCATTTTCTAATAGAAATGTAAACAATTCGGAGGAGGAAAAGGAAAACAAAGGCTGAATAACCTCCTCCCCCATAACAAATTTAACACACAGCCGCAACCACGAATTATACATTCCTGGAACCGATAACAACATTTTTATAAGCCCCTTGCAAAATATCACACCCAAGCCCAGCCCGATGAATATTCTGGTTAGTGCCCCTCTGCCACAAAAGCTACGTATTAGGGACAATACCGGAGCTATTTCTGGATAAGAAAATAACCCCAGTGACCATAAAGCTATGAAAACTTCAAAGAACCCTAATGACCAGAGATAGAGGCAGGCTTTCACTCCAAATGACATTACAACTTTAAAAGGAGACATACCAATATTCCCACAAACAGTTAAAGCCAAAAAATATTATTAGAGTAAAGCTTTTTCCACTTTGTCCTTTTCCCCGTACGGGCCACCAAAAATATTTGAACTGGTTTAGGACAAATTAGGGAATATATCTCCAAAGGAGCCCCTTATAGGAAACAAAACCCTCCGCACCTTCCCCCCTCCCCACCACTGGGTTCGGGAAGAATTTCTTCAGAGGGGAAGTGGAAAAAGCTTGTTTATTAAAGAACAACAAAAAAACACTCCCAGCACAAGAGAAATAGCCTGAGATGGCAACAGATGTTTCACCAGTCCAAGGGGTCGAGCCGTTTCTCTCTTCGCTGCGGAGGGTACGAAGCTTCTCTTGCAGACCCCGGACAGAGCCCCTTGCCCGGCGCCGGTCCGATATCTTCGGGGGGGAAGGGGGGGGGGGAAGGGGAAGGAAGGGAACAACAGAAACCGGGGAAAGGAGGGAAAAAAAAAAATGGCGAAAAAAACAAGCGAGCTAAAAAAGCAAGAAAAAAAGAAAGAGAAGCAAAGCTAGAAGAGCAAGCAAGCAGCCAGCCGGCCAAGCAAACATGCAAAAAGCCGAGCCCCCAGGCAGGGGTGGGGGGGAAGGACAGAACGATAGACACAACAAACGGAGCAGGGAACAGAAACCACGATTTGGGATAATAAGCATGAAAATGTCCTGTCCCCACGACACACCCTGTGACAACTGCTGTTATGCTGCTTAAAATTTTATGACTCGTTATTCTTCATATAAAGTTGGTAATTTGCTCCATGGGTGGAACTCAAAGCCGCAGGGGTCTTTGGCTGCATGCCAGGACTCCCGAGCATTGTACATCCTGATGTCCCGTGTGTCCCCAAATTTTGGGGAGGGCGTGCTCCCTGCTCGCGGGGTGTCCCCCCCAGGAGCTGCAGGCGGCGGCGGCGCAGGTCAAGGCTGCACACCCCGGGGTGATGGTGGAGGCCAGTGGGGGCATCGTTTTGGAGACCCTCCCCCAGTTCTTGGGGCCCCACATCGACGTGGTGTCCATGGGGTGTCTGACCCACAGTGCCCCCGCCCTGGACTTTGAACTGTGGGGGCTGGAACCCTAAAATCCATCCCAGGACCCTGAAAACCCACCCTAGAACCCCAAAATCCAACCTGGGACTACAAAAACCTACTCCACAACCCCAAAACCCAACCTGAGATGCCCAAATCAATCCCAGGGAGAGCAAAACTCACTGTGAAACTCCAAAATCCACCCTGGGAATCCTCAAATCCCAAAGGTCCCCCTGCTGAGGGGATTGTAAAATCTGGCACTGAGTCTTCCCATCTGCCAGAGGCACCAGTGCCTGAGACCTTCCCACATTCTGGGACTCCAAAATCCATCTTGGGACCCACAAAATCCATTTTGGACCTCAAAATCTATCTTGGAACCCCTAAATCAATTCTGGAATCCCAAAAATCCACCGTGGGTCCCTCCAAATCCTACCCTGGGACCCCAAATCTCCCCTCAGACCCCACAAAGCCCACCCTGGGGATCCCAAATCTCCATCCTGGGGTCCTCTCACTCACCTCCTCCCTCTAAGGTGGACCCAAAATTCCATCCTGAGGTGTCCCCTTCCCCCTTTTCTCTTTGTACACCCAAATAAACCCCTGCCTCACTCCCCCATGTCCCTCCAGTTTTTTCAGGGTGCCACCCTCAAAACCCTCAGGTTTTGCACTCGATGCAAAACCAGCCACTTTAGAACCAACAAAAGGGGGGGGATGTGACCACTGACCTGTTGAGCCCCTACTCCAAACCAGTGTCAGTTCTGGTGCTCTGTCTGGGATGGGCCTTTTGTAAGGAACTCCCATCTCCTCCC